>NC_134245.1:13226491-13453991 GCF_965152275.1 Natator depressus | reverse complement strand
TGGACCCTCCAGCTTTACCTAGAGAGCACTTGAGCTATAAGCAGACAGAATAAATATAACTGCGTGTGCAGTGTCTCATCCTGTTTAGAAGGTTCTACAGCAAGACGCTTCCATTCTGTCATAACTTGGCATTGTGACTCTGGCCAGAAGGCAAAGTGAATGTTTGTCTCCATGACTCCACTGGTTGGATTTGTCTCCATGACTCCACTGGTTGGATTTGTTGCTCTGTTGCACCCTTTAGCCAGTTGGCCCAGTTTATTGAAGGATAACTTTATTATCTCCATGACCTCCCTGAGCAAATGTCAGCAGAGAGCTCAGAGATCCAAGTTTGTGCCAAATTCAGGTCTCTTAGGGTGAACTCAATATGCTGCCATGCTGCTGAGCCAAGTCTGTTAAAATATATTTCCTTAAGTGTGGGTAACTCTTCCGGGGCAGCTATACCATCCTTTCCTGGCCCCTTATTAACTCTGGTACAATATCATTTAAGTGGGAGAATAGAGAAATAGCTCAACCTGAAGATGTTACACTCAGTTTATGTAGCAGTAAACAGGAAGTGATAAGGTGAAAAGGGGATCAGACCCACTCTCTTCCCACTGCCAACAAATAAGCCTGCAACTGGGCCAATATCTTCCAGGGGATGTATGATGTTCCCATAGAGACTGGAAGTTCAGATGTGTAAAAGAGACATAGAAAGGGAAAGTTAGACTGTGATAACATGAGACACTTGGAGATCTAATCAGTAAAAATAGTTGATTTTCATTTTGTATCATGCAGTTGCCACAAGATTCAGTCTACAAGGATTTCAAAATGGCCCTGACATAGAACCATGCAACAGGCAAATGCATATAGCTAGTAAGCCTGGTGCAGGAGGGAGGAACCATTTCCATGTAAAGGATAAGGAACTGGTTAGATGAACAGGAACAAAGTGCCATGCTGTGAGGTTATGGCTTAGGGAAGAGGAGGGTGGTGGTGTAAGGAAGCACCACAGGGACTGGTATTGGGTCTGATACTTTTCACAATGTACATATCACTGATCTCCCTTCTCTGTGTCCTCCATCATGGCCATCTTTCTGACACTGTCTGTCTTATGCATGTGCCAAGCCTACTATTAAGAATAATAATTATCTATGCATTCTGGAGGATGGTACCACAAATATGGCAATGGAGACTACCAAACTGGTGGACCTTTAAATGATTTACTAGTATTAATATTCATTGCTATTGGACCATACATATACAGGGTATTTTACAATAGTAAGAAATGCACATAAACAGTCTTTGCTGCAAAGAGCTAATAATCAGTGCAATTAACAAAAGAAGTGGGAATTGCTTTTGGATGTTAGCTCAGGCAGGATTTGCAGAACAGTTACTAATTAATTTTTGTATTACTATAGCCCTCGGTGACCCCAAACTAGTTCGAGCCCTCATTGTGCTAGGCAGTGTATACATATGTATTAAGAGACAATCTTTGTTTCAAAGAACTTACAATCTACATAGACAGGGCACACAATGGGTGGGAGAAGGAAGTATGATTCCCACCATATTTACAGATGGGAAGCTGAGGCAAAGGAAGATTAAATGACTTGGCCCAAGGAAGTCTGTAGCAGGGCAGGAATGGAACCCAGATCTCCTTGCTCCTGGAAAAATGCCTTGCCTGTAAGACCAGCCTTCCTCTCTGACTGTTGAGCAGGTGGGGTCTTGGGAGAGGAATCACATCTGGAGAAATCTAGATAGATTAGGTGCGAGACAGGTCACTCACACATGAGTTTCAACTTGGAAAAGTTTGAAATCATTGAGTTTTGAAGTTTAAAATTGTCAGAGGAAATGGGTTTGTCCTAGAGAATACAGGACAAGAGAGAAAGATCTCGGAGTGATGGCAAAGAGTCAGAGAACCTTTAGAGCCATGTTTGACTGCAAACCCAAAAGGTCATTACAGTATCTTGATATAACAGGACTTTGTTACCTGTCCCAAAGTGTTTTTTATGACAGAAATTGCCACTTACTTAGCTGGGGAAAGGGCATGGAACTTCCGGCTGCTCCTAAAGGTACATCTGCACTGCAATTAAAAATCCATGGCACCAAGTCTCAGAGTGGTGCTCGGGCAACGGGGTTAAAAATTGCAGTGTAGATGTTTGGGCCTGCCATCAAGGGGTCTCAGGGACTGGGCCACAGCCTGAGACTAAACATCTACCCTGCAATTTTTAACCCCACTGCATGAGCCCCACGAACCCAAATCAGCTGACCTGGGCCAGGTGCTGCCATGCCACTGGTCTCTTATTGCAGTGTAGACATACCCATGGAGACCAGGATCATATTGATCAGCTCCAGTCAACTGATGGCATTATCACCACATTAACAGCATGGGCAGCAAACAGGGCTGGCCTTAGGTGTAGGCAATCAGGATGGCCAACATTTGAGAATGCCAAATCCCCCCACCCTTTTTTTTTGTTTTACTTGACAGCTTCTCCCCCCACTCCTCCACATCTTTTGGGGAGTGAGGGTACACTGAAAACATTTTCTGCCTTGGTTGGCAAAACACCTGGGGCTGGCCCTGACAGCAAAGGACAAGCTCCCACTGAGTCCAGTGGGACTATTCTGTGCATAAAGCTAAGTGTGACTAAGTGTTTGCAGAATCAGGGCTCATGACTTAGGGCAGCAGAAGAGTGTTCTAGTCCATTTATGGGTCTCCCTCACAGGAAGACAAAAGAAGGGCTTGAAAATTACTCTTCCTAGCTTGATCTATATACTGATTCATTCAACAGTCAGTTGTAAATTCTACTTACATCCCCATAGAAGCACTATAAGATTTATTTTGGCAAATTGGTGCAGTTTACATTTGAATTAGTTTTGTCTGGAGGTGTTAGAGTGACAGAAATGGGAGTCTGGACTCCTGAGTTTTATTCCGCTTGCTACTAACTAAGACTGAGCCCACACTGAGGATTTTCAGAAATTCTCCCGCTGTACGTCTAGCGCTTGTACAGCTTCACTAACTCTGGTAGAAGTGCAAGTGTGGATGTTTTATTTATTTATTTATTTTTTTATGACCACCAGTGGTGATTTCTCACCTGCATAAAGTTGCCCAAGTGGACTGGGGCCCAGGATAGAAAGTTGCTGAAAAGGCAACATGTGGACATCCGCATGTTTCTAACACATGTAGCAGGAATATAGCCCTTAGGATTTCCAGTAGAAACAAAGCAATTCAATACTCTATTTATTTGAGACACGCAGCCATAAATAAACAGCAACAAAGCAGAGAGTGACAAAAACACATGGAGAAAATCTCAGTTTTCAAACAAAATTGCCAACTTTTTGTATTTCCACTTTGTGGAATGAAGTCTAGAATTTTGACAACATGTCTGATGTCTTCTGTAAAATCCCATTTTAATCAGTGATGACAGTTTGACTTTTTCCAGCTGCTTAGAAGCACTAGACAGTCAAGTATCTCAGTAGGGCATGGGTTGGCATGCTGGGATATGTGTAAGCTTTAACTTTCCTCCCACTCATTGGCTTACCATGGTATTCAATGAACAGGGGTGGTGGGAAGCTTTTTGCAGGTTTCATGCCAGCTTGTGCCATCTGTGTTCTTATCCCTGTCTTGTAAAAGTAAAATCTTCACTGTGACACTCTGTCCAGATGCTGCCAGCTAACATAGTCATTCTCAGCAGCTCATGGGACTTTTATTTATAAAGTGCTGTGCTGCCCTCTGAACTGTTTGTGGTGCTGCACACTTCCGGGGGGAAAATATCAAATAAAACATAGTAAAAAAACAAAACCAAAAAACCAGAATGCTCATGAGCCTAAAGAAAGTTACATCAATGTAAAGAGAGGGAGCATATGTGAGGACAAACATGGAAATATATATAAAAATGGCAACAGCAACACCCTTTAAAAACTGAGGAAGGATGGGAGAAAAGCATTAAGGGAGCAAGTTTGTAACATGGCAGCCAACACAGTGAAGGCTCTGTCACTGCAGACACAAGGCCCTGAAAAATGCCAGAGGGAAAGACACCCATCTGTATGAGAGCGCCTATCTCAAACAGGGCCTAATCCAAAACCCAATGAAATTGAGCTGATCTCTAAAGCATGCTGCATTGCGTGACGTATGCTGCGCTACAGTGATGTGCGCCTCACAGAGCGGACTGCAGACTGAGGTGGTGTTTTGTAGGACAGAACAGCAGTTAGCTGACAGGGTCAGGTCATTTGGTACTCATTTAGAACCCTCTTTCTTCCTGCATCGTATTCAAGCCCCTTCTCACCTGCTAGGTGTATCTAATCTATTTATCATAGGTACTTAGAGGGCCCCCTCATTACCACAGCACACGGGCCTCCCACAGACTTTAATGCACTCCTGTGAGGTAGGGAAGGGCTGCTATTCCCATTTTACAGTTGGAGAACTGAGGCATGGGGTGATATGGCGCAGGCCGCACAGGTCTCCCAAGTTCCAGACCATCACCCTAACCACTGGACCATTTTTCCTCCCTTGTGCCCCATGACATGCTGCTCTAATTCCTTGTTGTTGCGTCTTGTTCTCACTATGCTCTCCCTAATCCTTTGGCTTTACTACTCCCATCGTTTCCTTCTGCTTCTTTGTTTCATACCTTATGTCATGCTCTCCTTGGACTCTTTACCAGCTTGTTCTCTCTTCTCAGTTTTTCTTAGCTTGTAAGTTCTTTGGGGGCAGAGAACATGCTTTAGTCTATAGTGCAGTATGTAAATGCATGGCACTGTCTATTTTTTTAGTAATAATACAGAGTTAGAATAAATTAGTCTGATTATCAAAACCTCAGAAGCTAAGGCTGTGCACGTACAATTAATGGTATGGACCTACTTTGCCTGTACAGTTATTACAATTACACATAAAAACACCCATTCTGCAGCTTGACATGGTCAGCAGGACATTTAATTTGACATCTGCTTACACAGATACCCAGTATGCACATGCTACTTCATGCCCAACTTAAGATGTGCAATTCCACATTGTCTGAGGCTCCAGAGATGTTAAAATTGGGCCCTAAATTAATAGCTGTTGGTTTATTTTTAAACTTCAGAATTGTGTTAGCAGATCATTTGGGGGTGAGGTACCAAAATTATCATACCTATTTTTAAATAGTTTTTACAAGTCTCAACCCAACCTCTATTTTTTGCATCTGCAAGTTGGTAATTGGATGTATAAATGGTAACACTATATTAATTATTAATAGTATCTATGAAATTGGTGGAGCAATTATTGCACCTGCAGAAATAGAGCCTGCTTTTTAAATTCAGGCCCATTATATTTGCTCTTATTTTTTTTCTTCGTGTGTTTTGTTTAAAAATGAACTAGTTTTATGCAACAGAATGAACGAAAAACATGACATTTAGATTAAAGAGACAGATCCAATCACAATGTCAATGACTTATTTACAAATGTTTTCTCAGCCATGTTGCTTTTCTTTAATTTGTGCAGGATATCCTTTTTCCTTCAAAGTCTCCAGAAATTACAACACATGCCGCTTTTATGGGGCCATTAGTTAGGAGACTGACAAGGTAAATTAGTTAAATAAATGCTGCTCAGCTCATAGGGTACTTGTTATTTAAGGTGCTTAGTTTGCATGCAAATGTTCTATTTTAACAGACAATAACAGCTTTGAAAGCATTTGTTATATAAATCTCTCTCTATTAACATAATGAGTAATCTGTTCTAAAATCTTTTGGATGCTTTGAACAGTGCAAGATGATATTTGGTTTTAGAAGGAAAAATCCATCATTGTTTTTTAATTTGAATTACAGCCCTGTTTCAAGAAATAACATGGAATTTTTTTTTGTTAAAGAATATCCCCAAACCCTTGATTTGAAAATATTGATTCTGGTGATAATTATCACAGATTTAGCTCCTTTGGCTTTAGATGAATCATTAAACATGTCCCTTAACTCATAAATCCATCTGCTAATGAAAATCTGCAAGAGTGAACTTTGGGGCTGTGTGTGTTTTTAAATGTGGTTGCAGCAGCGTTATAACTCCCAGAATCCCGAGGGCTCTAAAGATGATTAATGATAACAAAGCTGCCCCCATTGTGTTAGCAGATAGGAAGGAAGCAAAAATCCTCTAAAAAGAGAGTGCATAGAATTTGTGAGTGTTGAAGTTCATTAGGAGGAAAGTTTTAATCCTTAAAAACAGTAGTCAAAGTTTTGATGTAGGTGCTAAGAGGGTGAAATTATTTTTCATCATCTTCATAAAAATCAGAACTACAGCTGCATTAACATTTACAGACAAAGTTCGGTAATGTCTTGGAGGAAGTCACTGTACTGAGGCTTTTCAAATCATTTGGACTGCTTGGACTCCTGTAATAATATATAATGGACAGCTAGGGAAACTCCACCACCATCCCCATCCATGTCAGTTTAGCTTTTGAAATGTGTTCAAGACTTGTGCTAATGGTTTTCCCCGTGGGCAGCATTACCAACCTGATTATACAGGTTTTAAGAAACTCTCTTAGGAAGATTTTTTTTCATCATAAGTTTTGATGTTGACCTGCTAAACTGTGTAATTTAATATTTTTCCCCTAACAAAGCAAAGGAAAATTGAATATTTACTGACAAGAGGGATTATGACAACACTTTTCCGTATAAGAAGCCTATCATCTCCAGGAGCCAGTTCATGCCCCTGAGATCTGTGCATTTACACAAGAATCTCAGTTTCTGCACACAGAAAATGGCTTTGAGTGCTTCTCTCTTGACCCTGCTCCTGTCATCAGCTTGCTACATGTACCTTGTGGAGGAGTTTCCAGGAGATTCAGGGTTTGTAGGGACAAGAGGGTGGTGCTGGGGTGGGCTCTGAGTGAAGAGACACACTCTGGCCCCGAAGAAGTTACAATGAAAAATTAATACAGTCCCAGGCTGTGTTACCTTTTCCAAGAACCCAGCATCCCAATGGAAACCATGGCTAGAAGGGAGTTCAACCCGCTGTGGGAGTTCAAGGCCTCTGCATAGATGACCCTGAACTACTGTGGATTCAGAAGGAGCTGCCAGATTTGGGGGCAGCATTTCCATAGAAGTGGAGCACAAATGCTGCTCCCCATGCATTACAGGGGAATTTTCATGATGAGATCTTTGAGGAGATTTCCACACAAAAAGCCCACTCCTGAGGTTAATCATTCAGGAAGGGAGAGAATCTGGCCCCAGATGTTTAGATAGCTGTATAAAACTGTCCCCCTTCCACCAAAAAGAACATGCTTCAGTGGAACCTTATCATTAGAGTTGGCTAAAAAATGTCACCAAAAGTGTGTGCTCTTCAGCTGAACATTTTTGAAAGTAGACATATTTCAGGCAGTTCTATAGCAGGTTGAAAAATGGGATGAATATTTTTGAAAGAAAAAAAAAGGCAATCTTCAATTTCAGTTTTTTTCATCCATCTCTCCTAATATTTTATGCTGTTAAATAGCCCAGTCTTCACTCCTGTCTTATATATCCAAATAAAATTCATATTTTCAGGGCACCCAAAATCATACTTCCCAAGAGGCCTTTTAATATTCTCTACTAGCTTTGTTGTGAAATATGTTAGAATAGGCTTGCGTAGTACTCACAATGAATTTATTCTACATTCTTTGATTCACTGCATGTACTATTGTCTGTTTATCCTACTGGCAGAGAGTTAGAAGAAAATTAACAAACTAGCTAACAAACTTTCCCTAACAAACCAGGGAAAAATTGCTGGAATTGCGCAATCAGATATTTTCCTTCTTATCTTCTCCTTTCACATTCATCTCTCTAACTTCTCTTCTTTTCATCCATTTCTCCCCTCCACTTTGCACTTTTATAGTCTCTATAATTAGAGGAGATCCAAGCACTATCAAATGCACTGGAATTCAGTTGGGTGAGGGAAACACACAGATATTCAGAGAATAAACTAGGTTAGTCTACATATAAATCGATGGAGTCAAGTATTTGGAGGATAAATGTATATTGTATGGAGATAGTGTAGCATACAGTTATTTTCTAAATATGGTATAATAATAAATACTTTCCATTTCTGTAGTGCCTGCTATTAGGATCTCAAAGCACTTCACAATCGTAAAATTAGTCTCTGAACATTCCTGTGAAGTAGGATTCAAGCAGGGATAAGCTCAGCGGATGAAAATCATGTCGTTTTTTGGTCTACTCTGGAGGGTTTGCCAACTACACCAGTTGCTACGTATGGCTGAATCCCAGTTATAGCCAAGTATTTCATCTTACAGTGCTCTCAGCCTCAAATTCCAGGGGTGACATCCTTACCATTTACACTGGGCAAAAGGGCCAGAATGGCATAAAGGGGCCCTAAAGGTCCCATTTCTGGCCAGGGGAGAATTCCCTGGCACAGGTACTGTGGAAGACAGCCATAAGGTCCAGCACAGACTCTCACTCCAAATGTTGAATACCTTTGGTAAGCAAATGCGGGTGATTTTGGTAGGCTACTGAACAGTTCCTTAGAGTTCTCTAATCAGTTCATACTGTGTTTCTTTCCCCTTCTAATTGCACAGAGAATACTCTATTGTTTTCATTTAAATTATACAAATTTTTAAACTAAAAAAACTAAAACCCAAACCATTTAAACTTCACATAGCTATATACAGAGTTATAATTAAAATATCCATAAACTACTACTGAACTTACATTTTTCTTAACCAAAAGTGCTCTGATGCTCTACCACTGAAACTGAAATGTATATATTAGACCTGGGCATCCACAGATTTTACGGTAACCATTACTCTATGAAAACAATCCAACCCCTTCTTCCAAAAACAAAACAAAACAAAACAACCCACAAAAATCCTCCACATAAATAAATATTCCACTTCCATAATTTATAAATTACTTTGGTTTAAAAAGTTAAACCTGCCAAGTAGTTTGACTGCGACTGGTTGACTTTTTTTTGGTAAGACTATTGAAACAGCTGAGATTGGTTATGTGTAGGGTTAATGTTTGGATAAGAAACCTCCAAGGAAAACTGAAGTGCTGAATTAAAACCACTCGATGGTAATTGGTGGGAGTACTTTTCCCCCTGAGTCAGTGGTGAATCAATGCTAGAGCCTAGCAGTAGGGGGCACTATAGGGAGAAGATGCCATCTTTTCGATGATATGTTAAATCAAGGTTGTGGCCATTTGTGCTGGCACTTTTTGCAAGAGTAGGGATATTAACTATGGTGTGCTGGCCAAAGTCTTACTGAGTAATTAGTTTACATTCTGGCTGTTTAAAATTTTCCCTGTATTTTCATTTTCTGCCCTAAACTGGTATGTAATATTGCTGTGGCCTGTTAAATGTCTCCTGTCCTTGCCCCGGAGCTGCTGGCATTTGTGGTTGGTGAAATGATCCATGTTTATATACGTTCCTAGTGCCTGGGGAGCACTTTGGCATCTTTGGATAAATGTTGGTCATTATATTAAACCTTGAAAAGTGCCTTTCTGTACATGTACAGAAACTACTTTGCTGCAAAGGTTTAGTTAAATATTTTATATTAAATACTGTACATATTATTTAAGGGTTTGCCAGCAGGTGCACTATAATTCCCAAATGTTGGGATTTTATACTACAGGTCTTTTCATCCAACTGAACATTTGCCTGTGTTGTCACACCTGATGCAAGGGCTATAGAAAATTGTAAAACTTTCAGGCTTTCTGACACTTTCTTCTTACAACCTTTAGCCCTTAACATTTGCTACACTTACCAAACTACAGTTTAGGGCCAGATCTCAGTTCTGGATATAGACTCTTGCATTAGCTCATTTGAATCTAGTTTTGGCATGGTACCATGTAATGGCTGTATGGCAGAGAACATAAAACAAGATGATGGTCTCAGTCCAGGGGTCAAGATCACTGGGGAAAAATCATTGCAATATGCACTTTCATTGGCTTACATGGCAGGGAGGACATAAGCACAGGTAAGAACTACCTTGCCCCCACCTCTTTGAAGTGTATCTCTCCAGAACAGAGTTGAGAATGAAACATAATTATGGGAAAGCTTGCATTGCTATTGTTCATGTTGTTGCTGTTCTCTGCATAGATTCACTTTCTAATGCTGCCAGTCTGCCTACTCACAAGTGCAAGAGACTAATTTAATTGATTGTTTTTTACAAGGAGTTATGTAATGCCTTGTTATTTTGAAATAAGTATTCAAATTTGCTGAGTTTTCCAAGTTTGGAAATGTGCTGCTGAGGATATGTAATAGTTAATTTTTCAAAATGGCTTTTGGTGCAGCGCATTAGCGATGCTATCAGACTCAAGTAAATTGGAATCATGTAATAAATAAATGAATCAATCACTGAAGGACTATACATTTTCCTCCTCCCTTTCTACTCCCCCTGAATGTATTAAAACTAGAGCTTATTGAAAAGTTTCTGTGGAAATGTTTTGTTGGTGGAAAACTGCTTTTTAACAAAATGGAAAGTTTTGCAAAATAAAATGGAATTTTCATCTAAAATGTTTGGGTCTTCAGAAAAACTGGAAACTGAAATCAGTTTTTTAATGGAAAGCAGGAAAATGTAGATGGAAATGAAAACAAGTAATGCTCATCAGAAATTTTGCAGGAAAAAATATAATTTCCCCAGCAAGATCTAATTAAAACCAACCAAAACACAAACATTCTACCTGGGGTCCTCGATCATAGATCTATGTTTGGCGGGAAATCTTACATGTGCAGAAATACCTGGGAATGATGGAGTAAGATGAGAATGACAATGCAATTAGAACACAGAATTTCCAGGCAAATGGAATCTCACACCTTGAAACAAAGATGTCCAAAGACGCAGGAACTCCTGTAACTAGATTATTCCCCACATTTTAAAAATAGAAAAACAGACAGTAAGTTTTGGTACCAAAGAATGTCTGGGGTCTGGTCTACACTGGGGGTGGGGGGGATTGATCTAAGATTCGCAACTTCAGCTACGAGAATAGCGTAGCTGAAGTCGACGTATCTTAGATCGACTTAGAATCACTTACTTTACGTCCTCGCAGCACGGGATCGACGACGGCCGCTCCCCCGTCGACTCCGCTTCCACCTCTCACCGTGGTGGAGTTCCGGAGTCGATGGCAGAGTGATCAGGGATCGATTTATCGCGTCTACACTAGATGCGATAAATCGATCCCCGATAGATTGACCACTACCCGTCGATCCGGCGGGTAGTGTAGACATGGCCTAACATACAATTAGTCTTTTTAAAATATCCATGTTATGCTTCCACAAAAGGCAGCCCTGAGGAATCTCCCATTACCTTCACCTTTACCAAATGCTTGGTACCTGGAAAGGCCCCTCTTTCCACATGTTACGCCTTGACCAATACAGTTTATTTGCTTTACTTACTCCTAAAATGAGACTGTAACCAGGGCTCTGTGAAACTGCAGCAAAATTTGAAAATTTTGACATTTGTTTTCATTTTTTTGTGAAACTGATCCAGTTTGACCCCCAAATCTGTGAAATGTTGATTATTTCCCTCCTTTCCAGTGGAACATGGTTTTACTTCTGAGCAAAATAAAGTAAATAAATAATAAACAAACAAAACCCAACAATAGAAACTTCTCTATAATTTTAACATTACAAATTTCAAAATTTAATTCTGATAAAGAGCAGTTTTAATATGGAAATACTCAAAATATCAACGTGTTGTATGGATCAGCGCAAGATCTGCCATTTCATAGTGCTGAGGCTGCAACATGGCCTGGAACAAAACTTAAAAAAAAATAGTGAAATTTTCTAATAAAATATTTTATCTTAGCCCTAAATTATGTGGCTGATCCTGTGTTCACTGAATTCTATGGCAAAACTCTCATTGAGTTCACTAGTGGAGGGTCAATCCCTCTAACTCGAGGATGATCAGTGACAGTTCATGTAAAAACCACTACAGATATTACTCACCACAAAACCAGTAACTTGCCTGTAAATCAATACATTACCTGCTGCTTATGGGTGGGATTATCTAGAGTATCTAAGTAGCTTCGGTGCTCCAGTCAATGGGACTTTTGCTCTTAACACACTTAGGTGCTTTCTATATTTTTAGATTGAGACCAACGGTTAAAACAAAAACAAAACAAAACAGAACAACAACCCCAAACCCCAGAATGTCCTTGCCATTGTGTGTTTATGATCCTATTGTAATGGACTTCTCTTCCTCCACCAACTGGGTGGCCTAGACTATGGTTTGAGATAGAGAGACACGGGGAATGGGAATTTAAAATGAGGGCATGGCTTCATTGCAAAAAAAAACCAACAAAAACAAGGGGGAGGTGGTGTCTTAACTCGAGTTAACTAAGTCAAGTGAAAATCCTAGTGAAGATAAGGCAGTTGTAATTTTAACCTGAGCTAACAGATAGCGATAAACCACATTCTCCCCCTACTGTATTTAGTTCAACCTGCTAACTTTGTTAAAAATACAACTGCCTTGTCTTCACTGGAATTTTAACCTGAGTTAGAGCACTCCCCCCTTTGTATTTTGTTTTTCTTCAGTGAGTGTTCTGGGCACTAAAAGTCCTAGCAGGAATGCTCCGGAAGAATGAGGCTTACACGCAGCAAAGTAGAGAGTTATTGGCTTTAATGAAGGTAAGTGACACACCCACAACAGGGACTCCAAGCGTTGCTGTCACGGAGGCGGGGAACCCAGCACACCGGAGCTATGCCTGGGACGGAGTCCGACGAAGGGGCGGACAACAAGCAGTAAAAAAGCACTACGCATTAACATATCATGAATATATAATCAGGTATTTTCCTAAGGGGTTTTCCTCTGACTGGCAAAGGGCCATATGTGGCGGTTGAAACCGGCCAAGGGCTGGTTACAACCGGTTCTCTGTGTCCTACAATGACTGTCACGCGAGAAAGCGGTTTTTCCCTAGCTAGGCCGTAACAGAGTCTTCTGCAGTCCCTTACAGTGAGGTCTTGCCCAAAGTGTGAAATCCTAAACTCCCATTAACTTCCATGAGGTCAAGATTTCACCCAAGTGTTCTTTTGATGGCTGGGACTGCCTGTCACCAGCTCTAGGGCTCTGGCTTAGTTAAAGGTTGACAGTATGTCTCACCTCATTCCTTTGGACATCCCCGATGTTACAATATTTTAGGTCCTGATTCAGAAACATACCTAAGCTTGTGCTTAACTTTTAAGCACACAAGTTGTCCCATTTAAGTCAGTGATGTCAAGGGGCATACTCACCTGCTTAAAGCTAGGCATGTACTTAAACACCTAGATGAACTGGGGCTTTAGTGCAGTTTTTTTAAATCAACGTGAGATGCTTCTTCCCCCCCATAAAAGTGGTAGCTCCTGTTCTTCCAAGAATATAACACGTAAGAGAAGTTGAACCAAGAATTATCCTGCATCAAGAGTCCTGTTGTGCCCCCCACCCCTGCCAACTTCACTAAGAAGCAGTTCATCAGCTAAAAAAGGACCTTTAACTAAATTAAATAAACATTCAAAGATATTAGAATGTGGCATCTTAAAAGTGGGATTTTTTTCACCTGGGAGATCTTTTATATTTTGGTTGATTTTTATTGATTTTTTTTAAATGTTGCCATGGAGGTTTCTCACTCTTCTACTGTTGCTGTTTTCTCATAAAACTCTCCACAAGTCTCAAGGGAAACATTCTCATTAAGGTCACAATGGTAAAAGAAAGCTTTATGGCAAGGTTAGCAAGCATTTCTAATTACTTTTTTTTTTAAAGGCTATTTCACTCTTATATTGGTCATTTAAGCTAAAATAAGACTTGGGATAATTTAAAGTACCCACTCCCTGCCTTCAAGTCATTCAGAGTGCTATCCTTCAACAAGGAAGTGACATATAAAAACATTCAAAACACAAAAGCACCTTCCCCTGAAAGAAAATTAGGCAGTATGGAAGCCTTGTCTAAACAAAAAAGCTGCACAATTTAAACTAAACCAGTATCATTACCTCGCCAATGTGGATGCAGTTATATTGGTATAAATGGGCTGAATTACATCTCTCTCTAGCCAGAACAGCGATTGCTTACTTGCAAAAGTCATATTAGGAAAGGATGTGTGTATGTTTAGTGTAATTTAGCAGCTGGTAATGAGGAGACCAGCACAATGTGATCCTCCAGCTCTCTCCAAACCACCAGGAAGGGTTTCACAGGACAGCAGTGGCAGTAGTAAACAAAGCCACAGTGCAGGAGCCATTGCCCTCGATTCCAAAAGCACAGTCGCCTGCTTGCCTAAGACTTTGGTGGTGAGATTCCTGAAAGGTGATTGGAGTCAGACAGTAAATGAGTCAGGAAGAAACTAAATGAGGAGGTAGCTATAGTAATGGCCTACACCATGATAAAGGGCTTTAGAAATCAGCACAGCCAACTTGCATGTTAAGCAATCGTTTTATAAGCAGCCAATTTAAAGAATGAAGGGTAGATGTAATAACGAAAGCACCGACTATTTCTATAGTGCTGTCTGCCTGAAGATCTCAAAACATTCATAAACATGAATTGATTACATCTCTGAACAGCCCTAGAAAGTAGGTATGAGAAGTATAATTCTCTCTATTTTACAGATGGAGAAACAGAAGCGCAGATCGATCAAGTAGCTCTCTCAAGGTCACATGCCAAGCCAGCACCAGAACCAAAACTAGAACATAGAATTCATACTCTGACAATGAGGTTATGCTGCCTCCCATAAGATATGATTACAAGGGAGAAAATATGCTTCTGTACTCCAAAGCTGAATGTGACAGAGAGAGACTTCTGCAAGCCTTGCTCGGAGAGAATTGTAAAACTCAAGTCTTGTAGTTATGAGGTTATGCCTGGTTGTTGTGAGATAAATATGGGTGCAGCTTATGCAAATTGCAAAACTATTAACCACGACTGGTAGATGGTTTTCAATGGTGAGGTTGTGATTGAAAATGACACCTAGATACTTACCATTATTCATTACCTCTGACAAAGTCATCTCTATAAGTTGGGGATGGGACATGAATGAGATGAAAGCAGCCTCATGGCACAGTTTTGGTCTTCAAAGCAATATTCACAGGTATTTGGTAAAGCTTTGTTATCCTCAATTATATAATGGTGTACACTATACGGGTCACAAATAATTAGCACAGAGTTTTTATAAATAGTAGCTACATGTGTACCTGGGGCAGAATTCTTATGCCAGCACCGTGTGCAAATGTCTCTTTTACATAAATGAAAATGACATAATTGGTAATAAGTTTAATTTAGTCCAGGTCAGCTGTATATGGTAAGGCATAAAGGCTAATTTGGCATCAATATAGCCATATGATAATGTGAGAGTTTAAAGAATGAAGAACTTGATTTTCTTCTTGAAAACATCTATATGACTATGTCTCATGCTCAAAGATATAATCCCAAGGAAAAAATGTGGCACTTTCAAAGGTTAAATAGCTGTCACAGAGGGAGTGATCCCTGGCTGCCATTTTGAATTCACTCTTCTGAGGAGCCAGAGTTTTACAGTTTTAAGTTCCTTTCCCCCACTCTTCAAATGATGATTTCAGTGTTTGAAATCACATGACTGGATTCACACTTCTGATGGGGGTTGGGGGCAGAGTTTGAGGACAAAAATGCCGTTGGAAAAAATAACCTCTTCTGACTTTTCTTTTTTGGTCAACCACACCTAGCATATTATAATAAAAAAAAATCCCTCTAGCCTTCAATTCTTCATAAGCACAAGAGAGCAAATATTGTTGAGGATATCCCCAGACACACTGGAACTGGTGCAAGTCTAGTCCAAAGAGGACAGTCTGAGTCACAGAGGCTGACATCTCCCACACAGTGTAGAGAACAATTCCCTGGCATGACTGTTATGTTCTGCAATTATGTGCATCCACTGGCCATTGTTCCCAGTGAAGGTGCAGGAATATTAGAAACATAATGTCTTGACTTCAGCAGGTTTAAATCTGAACTCCCAAACATGATCATAGTCCAAAGTTTTTTTTTTTGTAATGGTGGGAATCCATATTTATTCTGCAGTGAAGCTGTCGATAAAATAAACTTGTTTTTCCAGTCACCACAATCCAGCCTGGGATCTGAAAACTACTGTTCTTTCTGCTCCTTACATTATCACTGGCACTAAAGATTTTATCATCTGAATTTAGCTGCCAATTCCGTTGATGACACACAAGGCAGAATATAATGTTTTATGCTTCCATAGCTCATTGCCTCTGCAACATCAACAGGGATATGACTCTTCTTGTCGTGACGTTGGGTTGAGGGTGACTGTATGATGGCATGGAGTGGCTGCCCTGGTGACCTTTCCTTCAGATCTCTGCACAGCTGTGCTGAGGATAACCTCCTGTAGTTGGTCAAAATCTGGTGTCTCTGATCCTGATTTGGGACATGATACAAAGCTCACTGAAGTCATGGCCTTGCTGCTGCACCTCATCTTGCTCCCTCTTATTCATTCAGTGTCTGTTGGCAGCAGAAAGCCTGCAACTTCTTTTCTTTTCTTCCCTCTATCCTTCCTGAGCTGGTTTCACTGGTCTTGGGGTGGGGGTTGGGGCAGGTTGGTGCTTGGGAATAACAGCTGTGATGTTGCGCTTCATATGTTTTATGGAAATATGCTTATGAGTGTGAATGTGATGTAACTGGAATATGCTTTATGCAAAAGGTCTCTTGTAAGGGATCATAACAAAGGTTATAACCTACTGAATATATTCCTCTTATTTGTATGTATGTATCGTTCTTGTATCTGAGCCTAAAAATATGAAGTATAACTCTGAGGTCCTATTGTAATTATGCAAAGTGTGGGCCATTAATGATGGTTTAGAATCTTGATGGCTCCCATTGACTAGGACAATTGGTTGTAAATGGCTGTTTACTTGCAAACCTTCCTATGTACATGTGGGCCAGCCCAGGAAGAATGGAGGGTGGGGGTCTCACAGGACATGTGATCATGTCACCTGATACTGGAATCCATCCTAAATCTGGTACTTTTCCATTTAGAAGGAGAGGTGGGGACCCAGAGAGACAAAAGATTCCTGGCTTGTGCCAAAGCTATAAAAAGGGGTGAAGCAGGACAGAAGGGGCTTCCAGGGACATCCCTGCTTTCCACCTGAGATGTCTGCTGGAACTAACAAGGACTGTACCAGGGGGAAAGGATTGGGCCCAGACTAGCAAGGAGTCTAGTCTGTGAAAGAAGCTTATTGGAACATCTTGGAGAGTGAGATATTATCTGTAATCAGTTTCTTAATGTATTAGGCTTACACTTGCATGTGTTTGCTTTATTTTGCTTGGTGACTTACTTTGGTCTGTCTGTTATTACTTGAAACCACTTAAGTCCTACTTTTTATACTTAATAAAATCACCTTTGTTTATTAATTAACCCAGATTAAGTGATTAATACCCAGGGGAACAAACAGCTGTGCATATCTCTCTATCAGTGTTCTAGAACGTGGAAAATTTATGAGTTTACCCTGTATAAGCTTTATACAGAGTAAAACAGATTTATTTGGGGTTTGGATCCCATTGGGAACTGGGTGTCTGGGTGTTGGAGATAGGTGACCTGCTGAGCAGTTTTTGGTGAAAGCCTGCAGCTTTGTGGGTGTGGACCAGATCTGAGTCTGTGTTGCAGCAGGCTAGCATGTCTGGCTCAACAAGGCAGGTTCTGGAAGTCCCAAGCTGGCAGGGAAAATGGGCTCAGAGGTAATTCCAGCATGTCAGGTGACAGTCCCAAGGGGATCTCTGTGACTGAACCCATCACAACAGCAATTGGCAGTATTGTCATACTGAAGAAAACTTTAGGATCTACACATATCACATTCAGCAGCAGAAGAAGAAATGGAGAGATATCAGCATTTTACTGGCTTAGGTAGAATCTATGCTGAAAACCAAATAATCATTGAGACATTGCTCAAGAAATCAGGGATGAGCCTTGGAGGTCCTTCAGGTCAGTTGTTTCCTCCTGTAATCTGGCATGCCTACTTATTGGTAGATATATCCCTTGTGCTCTCCAGGAGTACAGCTTCATCTTGTTAGTACAGCTATTGCTATGTAATGCAAGGTTTTGTTGGCACTGACGCTCTGAATCTGTACTTGCTATCTAGGAAAACAAACAAGACCCAGCTAGTAATTGATATCTGGCAAATAAAAAACAAACCAACTGATATCTGCTTGGTTTAGCAGTCTAAGGTAGGGTTGTTTTTCTTTCCCACAATTATTGCCATCTTAAGTACTGTGTATCCAAAACTATGCACATAGATGGTAGTTCTTAGTAAGAACTTCAAATAAGCTACCACTATGGAACGGGTGATACTATGATATTACTTCGTTTTGAGACAGCTTGTCCAAAAGTGAGCAAAAATATGGTGCTTGGTGTACTTATAGGTCACGAGGATGAGTGATTCTTAAAGGCATCTGGACTGGTGCATGTGTATGTGTCTGATAGATGACTGAAATGTACATACACATAGGAGACCAAGGGCTGCCCCTTCTCTCACTGAAATCTGTTAAAATTCCCATTGATTTCAATAGGAGCAGGTTTGGGCCATACATTTATAAAAGGGGGTCTCAATTTGGCCTCCAATTTTTCAGGTGGTAATACTAGCATGTCATCATCTACATGATGCCGTTTTATAAAGAGCACGTTTTGATTTTGGATCATGAGAAGCAAAGTAAAATCAGCCATTTCATATAAAGAGAATAGCTGATCTGTGGATGGTGAAAGTTAAATCCTTGTCAAAGTATAAGAAGTGCAATCTTGACTTGTCTTTAACAGTCATTGGTTGAATCTAGTGGAGATCATCTATGAAAAAAATATTACATTTTATGGAACATTACAGTAAAGGAAAACCTGTCACCAACCTTGTGTTAGTTAAGAATTACACTCTACTAAGAATATAGTGATGAAATGATAAGATAAATTATTATTCTATGTTGGGTCTCACGAGGTTAATTGTTTAATATGTTTGTTTCTCATCTTTGTACACATACAATGAAATGTGAAAATATAGCTTTGTAAATGTTTACAGTAACTAAGAACATCTATGTCAGGTGTGCACTTAATCATGAATTGCTATGTAGGCAGAGACTGTGCATGAGCATACATCAAAACGGATATCTATCTGTGCTCTAATGTATTCTTCCACATGGCCATATCCAATACATGAACTTATTATTCCATTAGTACCCAAACCACAATCCTTTCCAATATCCAGCTGTGAAAATGCAAATAGCCATATACTTTGTTTTATTAAGGATCAACCATTAGGGGGGTCATTGGTTAAAGGCTGAACATCATTAGAGGGATTAAACAAACAAACAAACAGCTGTTGTCATGTATCTTGAAAAGCTTCTGTTGTATCAATGCAATTTTTATCTATAGTGATGATGTTGTCATGGGAACATATGCATAGGGGAATTAAATGATGTCAGGAAAAGTGTAAATGATGCAAACAAAACTCATTTGAAATGCTAATTACCACGCCTTCCCCACTCCAAAGTACAGTTCAATTTGATCTTATTTCAGATGGAGGGAAAAATATGACACTTTTGTCTAATAAGAAGTAGCTTACATTGTTGTACCAAAGTGAGTATGAGTCAGTGAGTTAATCTGCATTGGCAGCATTTGCACTGGGGACCATCTGCAGCCCTGCTTGTCTGAGCATCAGTAATATTCCTCTGTGAATATCTCATCTTGATGGTCAGGGGAGGCAGCAGCCTCTTTAAAGAGTTCCATAAATGCTTATAATTGCTGCATTAAACTTCAGTTTATTATTTTCTCCAGGTGCAGGTATGCGGATGATATGAAACCCCACTGCATTTACATACAAATTGAAGATTTTTATTAATCAGCCCAGTAACAGGAATCAAACGGCAACACTCCATCAGGTCCTTAAATACATTTGGTGACATTTTTACCATGCATTAGCATGATAGGGCAAGTAGAATATAATGTACCAATGATTGCTTTTCCATTGAAAGCACAAACGGTTTCATTTTTCCTGTCATCTCAAATAAGTGTTAAAGAGGGTTTGGAGGCTATTGTGTACGTTCCGTATGCTAGGGACTTACAAACACTGATGGCCACATTAAATAACCATTAGTGGCTCGGCTTAGATCATTGCAACATCCCTCCTCTTCAGAATTTATTCTTTGATTTAAAGTGAAAGCAATCTGTGACTGCTTTCATAAAGTCCTTCAGCTCCCTCCATTTTTTTCCTCAAACAAAATGCATTACAACAGTAATTTTATGACTGTTAAGATAACTGCCGTTAACAAGCACTTAATTAAAATGTACAATAAATAGCAGGCTGCGGTCTTATCTCCTCTCATGAGCTCCCAGCAGCCTGAGACTCCAATGCACAGCCCTGCTGTTCCTCGGCTTGTTTGCAGATTAATTGCTTTTCTGTCTGGCAAAAGCTGCTTCTCCTTCAGCCAGATCGTAAATGACCAGATAGGGACTTTATCAATCAAGCTACTACTTTCTGTGATCACTTCCATTCAACACCTTCTGAATTTCGCATTGAGAGGAACAGAAGTTATAGAGATAGGATTTAACATCTTAGTTGTGTGTGCTAGGAATTTACGATAGTCCTGTCACCATTTGACACTGTTAATCTTTACATACAATACCCTTGGAGCAAGGCTGTTTTTTGTTCCTACACTGGAACTATCCCTTGTAAGGACTGTGAAGAACACATATGAAACACAACCGAGATGCTCTCCATAGCATAAGGTTACATCTATTTCACGATCTGAATGCACTTGCTGATGTGCCTCAGCATCTCTCTCTATCTAACCATGGATCCCAATCATTTTCTGCCGCTAACTACTAGTTCAATTGATATCTCCTTTTATGTGTTTATTCATTATTTTCATTGGGGTAGCCTTCTGGCTGTCCTAATCAGGGCCCCATTGTGCCAGGTACTGTACACACATAATGAAAAGCCAAAGAGGTTTTATAAAATCTAAATTAACAATTTAGTATATAGGTTTTATTTGGAGGTTAAGTCTATAACTGACATAGATTGGAAAGTGCAATGATTTTCAGATAGATTGACTTCTGAACTAAATAATACCATATATACAAAGCTAATCATAATACATGATTTTTCTTTACCAAGAGGTACAAAAAGCCCCAGCTTTTGCTCCTTTCAGGATACGCGTGACTTACCAATGTAAACACAAACCTACCATGTAAATCAATTGCAAACCACTTTTTGAAAGGTATTCCTGAAGCTACAGAAAGGTATGCTGTCTTCATGTTACCTGCTCAGAATATAAATAATCTCTCTAATTTATCACATTTCTTTCACATGCTAAACAGAGGGAATAGCTTCTATTTGGAGTTCTAAACATGCACGGTGTAGTGACTTTGAAAACAACGCTATATTAACACCACAGTTGGTTCCTGAATACATATGAAGCTTCAGTGTGTTAAACATAATTTGTGTAGCTGCTTCAGTGTCATCACTAAAGTCAATCTCCTTCCCCCCCTCCCCAAACCAACCAAAAAAACCCCACAACCCACCCTCTGAATGCAGCATCACAAAGATCATGTACACTTTTTTCCTCACTAAGAAAGGCCGGAAACTTTTCTCAAAAAAATCTTATGCTTAGAGAGACAACATGCAGGCCTGTCCCTAACGACACAGTGTAAATTTATGTTAACAACCTCTATGGCCATTTGGAGCAACCTTGCAAAAGATCTTTTCCCATATGATATCCTCTGAGAGGTTTGCTCAGAGTCTCATTCTCAAAACACATCACAAAGAGCTAATTATAAGCAAATTAAAAGGCAAGTAGCACTTAGGAGGACAAACCAGCCAGCCCTATCGGCAGCCTGGCTCTGAAACAGCCCCAGAGTAGATTCACAAAGACTCTGGCAAATGCATAGTGTTCATGTGAGTGATGCACACATATCCGCTGAAAAATAAACCCCAAGATGATGGAGACATGACTAAGGTGCAGAAATGGAGGAAGCAATAGATAAAGGATTGCCAGAGAGATCCAAAAGCCGCTCAAGGAGAAAATACTCCAGAGCATGGCACCTTCCAAGCTATTTGTCATGGTTAATACATGGCAACCACTTAAATAAGCAAACAAACAAGCAAGCACACAAGATAAAGACAAACATAATCACCCAACACAGGAGCATACAGTCCTGTCAATATAGTAAAATTACATAC
Source organism: Natator depressus (assembly GCF_965152275.1). Classification (NCBI taxonomy): domain Eukaryota; kingdom Metazoa; phylum Chordata; order Testudines; family Cheloniidae; genus Natator; species Natator depressus. Next base: position 13,431,913 of record NC_134245.1, on the reverse strand, counting down.
ATACTGAATAGCTAAGTCAAGCCAATGCTGACTAGTCCAAATGTCTCATGTGTATGCATGGACATTTGCAGCTGTAATGTGGTTATGACAGAGAAATGTTATTATCAAGGCAGGGGTGTACAGTAGACTCAGAACAGGGTTTGCATTCCATACCTGTAACAGTCCGATTGACAAAACACTTGTTTTAAAGATGGAGGCATACAATAGAAATACCCTGCACTCCACAATGTTGTATGTTTCATATTTCTCTTGATTAAATGCAAGTCCATTTCTGAACTAGACCTATCAGCAATTGCTTAATACCCTATATTCTCCCTTGACACCTAATAGTTTCAAATTCTGGCTTTTTGGGAGTTTCTGCCATCCATTTACATTTCTGTGGCAACAGAACATTGTATACCTGCTGTCTTTGAAAAGACTTTTGCTTAAATTTAACCATGTGCTATCTGACTGGAGGCTCAACAGCTGTTCCTATATCGTAGCACATAGCATTGCACTGTCTATACTATGCATGTTTATTTTATGTTTTAATAGGATTTACAAAGTTATTTTGAAGCGACACTGATAAAAAAGTCCCATATTTCCAGCTCTACCTATGTTAATTGAGCCTTGCAAAATTCTATTCACCCACTCAGCTGAGTGCAGTCTTATTTTTTGGGGTGAGTGCGTGTTGTGCCTGGTCTGTTAATATTTTTTGACTTCATTAATTTATATATAAGAAATATTTCAACCCCATCTGTTGCAAACTGGGCCAAATTTCTGAAGCAGGATCCCTGGATTCTGTGGCACGTGAGAGGGGCAGACTGGAAATTCAGTGGAGGTTTTTAATGTATCACATTGATCAACTTGCTGAGTATTTTTAGTCTGACATTGCAGAGCTGCAACACAGAAATTACACTGGAGAAAGTTGGAGGTTTTGAAAACTGAGCAAAGGAGTTTTGGCTGTTGGGGAGACATGAGAGGCTGTTTACGATTGTGGTATATGCACGTGAACTCGTTGCTTCTGCTACAACGAGAGGCAGTGAAATAGTTAATGTTGACACTGATTTTGCTGTCTTTAGGTTTCAGAGTCAACAAGGTATGGAGGTGAATGAGGCAGTTCACACATCTCACCGATACCATTTGCAACACATTTATATTTTCAAGATTATTTTCACATGTCTGGCGAGCAGAAACTTTTTAAAATTTAGGTCCTGGAGTGCAATTCTGCAGCAAGATGTGGACACTGTGGCAAAATGATGCATTATATAATATAGTTGTTCAAAAAGTTGGATGCGTAAAGTAGATGGTATGGTGATGACAGCTTTTCTAGCTCTCCAGGACATAGCTGCACCACTGTACAACTTCCAAGTGTGTATTCAGAGCCCATATTCGGTTCTGCTAATGGCATTGTGGAAAACCAAAAGTATCTTTTTTAGGGCAGCCAGTGTTGAGCATTACATTTCCTTAAAAAGAAATCTGGAAAATTCCCAGACTACAGATCTGTCTCTCTAACTTTAGAGGATATGACTGAACTAGGAGACCAATAGTTAGACCTGTCCTTCTTTCTCTTTCAAAACTCATTTTAGCTCTCCTGATGTTCCTGGTTCTTTTCCCTCCATCATTGTACAACAGGGGTTTAAAATATTAAGGAAATAGAAATTAGTATGCCTGTCTGTATGTATTTGGCTCCATACCATGCAGTCATTTGTAGTTAATGTTTTTACACACCTGTGCACTTCCAGATTTTGTTGGTACTCAAAACAGAAACACTAAATTAGCATTAAAAAGTCTATTCCAGTAGCATTTCTAACCCAGGAGAATCCAGGAAGTATCTGAAACCTTAATAGTGAATCTGTCCTCCTGCAAATGCTGGACTAAAGAAGATTGGCAAGGTTCAGATAAGCAATTTGATGATTTTCAACATGAACCTTCAGAGAATCACTTGTTACTAGTAATCAGTTTATTTCCCAAAGAACAACAGTTTCGCAGATGACTTTTAGTTCCCAGTGACCTCTAGAAACCCCTACTGCAGCAAAATGTTTAAGGTAGAATTGGGATGGACTGTTGAATTTGAGCCAGATAGGGGCCAGAAACCTTGAATCCATACACTTTTAAACACTGGGGACAATTGAAATAGGAACTTGGATCTGAAGCCAGAGTTTGTAGATTATTTCTGTCTTTATACTGACTTGAACCAGGGTCCAGATCCTCAAAGGTATTTGGGGACCTAATTCCCATTGTCTATCTTTGAGAATTTGGGACCCAAACTCTGAATCAGAACACAGAATGGACTTTGTGTGATTAAATTCTATAGCAATTTCTGATTTTGGAGGGTTGAGCTTGTCTCTTGCTACCTTATTTACAGAAGTTTAACGGGTATCCACGCTGTGCTTATCTGTTAGAGAATTTCCCCACTTCTACAACTTTTTCCCTGCTGGAAATCTTCATTACACTTCACTTTTATGTTTTACTCTTGGTGAGAAAGCCCCTTCTTGAATTAATTGCTTTTCTTCATGGTTTACTTTGGCATTCAGGCTGATGAGCAATCAAGGGCATGCGTTGGAACTCCCAAGAATTGCCAAAACTTTAGATCCATTTTGACACTTGGAAAGGTCACATGACCTAAGAGATGATGAGGATTTTTTTTTAATCTGGCAGAAGAACATTTTACTCCCATTTAAATTCAAGTGATGAAAACAAAATAAATTGCTTTCTGTTTCAAAAAGAACCAGATAACCCAAGTTCTAGCATTACACAATAGCAATGATTTGCACAGACTAGAGCTTGGCTACACTTGCGAGTTACAGTGCAATAAAGGAAACCCAGGTGCACTAGCTCACTACCCGTCCACACTGGTAAGGCACATAGAGCGCTCTGACTCCGTGGCTACAGCTATCCTGGTACTCCACCTCAGCGAGTGGAATAACGTTTGCTGCGCCCCCGCTGGAGTGCTGCGGCGCCAGTGTGGATGCCCTGGTCTGTTAGTGCGCGCTGATCGGTCTCCAGAAGGGTCCCACAATGCCTGTGCTAGCCACTCTGGTCATCATTTTGAACTCTACGACCCTGCCCTCAGGTGACCAATTGTCAGACCCGCCCTTTGAATTCTTTGGGAATTTTGAAAATCCCCTTCCTTTTTGCTCAGCTAGGCATGGAGTGCTCTCAGCAAATCTTTCCAGGTGACCAAGTCGCCACACGCCAAGCGATCCCCAATATGGAGCAATGCTGAGGTGCTAGACCTCATCAGTATTTGGGTGGAGGAAGCTGTCCAGTCCCAGCTGCGCTCCAGCTGTAGGAATTATGATACCTTCAAGGGACATGATGGAAAGGGGCCATGACTGGGGTGCACTGCAGTGCAGGATTAAAGTGAAGGAGCTGCAGAATGCCTACCACAAAGCCCATGAAGCAAACAGCCATTCCGGTGCTGCCCCTGTGACCTGCCATTTCTACAAAGAGCTGGACGCGATACTTGGGGGTGACCCCACCTCCACTCCGAGTACCACCATTGACACATCAGAGCCCATTTCAACAAGGCGGGAGAAGGAGGAGGAGGAGAAGCAAAGCGGGAGCGAGGGTGCTGAGGAGGAGGAAGACACCCTGGAATCTCTAGATGCATGCAACCAGGAGCTGTTCTCAAGCCAGGAGGAAGGTAGACAGTCACGGCAGCCGGTGCTTGGGGAAGGACAAACACCAGAGGAGGTTCCCGGTAAGCGGCTTTTATTTTGGGAAGGAAGTTATTCAGTGCGGGCTCTTGGGGCAAGGAGGTTGTGGGCTGCATGCATGCCTAGATGCGGAATAGGGCGTTGATGTGCTCTCTCACATCGTGGAAATCGGCCTCAGTGATTTCTTCAAAGGTCTCACCTGGAACTTGGGCAATGCGCTTGCGCAGGTTTCTCGGGAGAGCCACTGTGTTCCTTGTGCCAGTCAGGCTAACTTGTCCATGCCACCGTGCTGTGAGGGGTGGGGGGACCATTGCTGCACACAGGCAAGCTGCATATGAGCCAGGGCAGAAGCCACATTGCAGTAGAAGACCCTCCCTTGCTTCCCTGGTTACCCTCAGCAGTGAGATATCTTCCAGGATGAACGCCTGTGGAAAATGTGGGGACAGTGTTCAGTATAGGGGCCCCCTGCTGCTGTTGGCTCTCCCCAAGGCACAGAAACCCAGAGGACAGTACAGCCGTGAAACAATCAGTCACGCTTGACCCTGTGCTTACTCACCATTTTGGAGCTCCTGTGGGTTATGTGCGTTGGCTTTGGGACTGGCAAATGATGCTATTGTGTAGACTGTGCTTGCCCTTAAGTACGGGGGAATCATTGCTCTGTCTGGTGTGAACAATGCTGCCTCTGTTAAATGTTGCATTTTGCCTTTACAGATGCAACCTTGAGATCTCAACCGTCTGTGTTATCACCGGCCAAAAGACTCCAAAGAATCAGAAAGAGGCGACGTAGAAGCAAGGAAGACACGTTGCATGAAGTAATGCAACATTCAACTAATGAAAATCGAAAAGTGCAGGAGTGGCGGGACAGTGAAAGGAGGATCCGCCAGCAGAATGAGGAGCGCTGGCACAAAAGCGCGGTGCTCCAGCAGCAAAGCACAGATTGGCTGATAAGCATAATGTAGAGCCAAGCAGACTTCATCCAGGCACTTGTAGCCATGCAGGCGGAACACTACCGTGCCCGACCCCCCCCCCACCCGCAGCCCTTCTCCCAAAACTCTTTCCCTTGTGCCTCCATGTCACCTCCAACCCACTTTCCCCAACATCCGGGTTCTTACTACCACAAGCTGCCTCCAGCACCTGTAGCTTCACCACCCAGTCCTGAAAACTACGAACCTTGCCCTCTGCCCTCAACCCCCATCACCAAGCAGTAAAGCCATCCTGAAGTGTAGCACTCATTGCACAGCACTCCAGACAGGAAGGCTGAGTATGATAACAGGACATATGCAAATCTGTGAATGTACCGTTCCCCACCCCACCCCCTTGCCCTTTCTGTTTCCCAAGCAGTTGCGTTTCTTTTCAATAAATTAATATTTTGGCTTTGAAAACATTCTTTATTATTGCATAAAGTAAAAGATACCTTAGCCCAGGAAAGAAACAGGCACTGAAAGTCAGCGTAGCAAACACAGATTCCTACTAATGTTGGAATCACTGCAATTCAGTCCCGTGTAGGGCACCAGACATTACTGGTGGCTTTCAGCCTCAAATTGCTCCCTCAAGGCATCCCTAATCCTTGCAGCCCCGCGCTGGGCCCCTCTAATAGCCCTGCTCTCTGGCTGTTCAAATTCAGCCTCCAAGTGTTGAACCTCTGAGTTCCATGCCTGAGTGAATCTTTCACCCTTCCCTTCACAAATGTTATGGAGGGTACAGCACGCAGATATAACCGAGGGGATGCTGTCATTGGCCAGGTCCAGCTTCCCATACAGAGAGCACCAGCGGCCCTTTAAACAGCCAAAAGCACACTCCACAGTCATTCTGCACTGGCTCAGCCTGTTGTTGAACAGCTCCTTGCTGCTGTCAAGGCTCCTGTGTAGGGTTTCATGAGCCACGGCATTAAAAGGTAAGCAGGGTCTCCAAGGACCACAATGGGCATTTTGACTTCCCCTACAGCGATCTTCTGGTCTGGGAAAAAAGTCCCGGCTTGCAGCTTCCTGAACAGGCCAGTGTTCCAAAAGATGCATGCAGCAAGCACCTTTCCAGGCCAGCCTGCATTAGTGTCAATGAAACACCCACAGTGATCCACAAGCACCTGGAGAACCATCAAGAAATACCCCTTCTGATTAACATACTTGGAGGCTAGGTGGGCTGGTGCCAGAATTGCAATATGTGTGCCATCTATCACCCCTTCGCAGTTAGGGAAACCCATTTGTGCAAAGCCAGCCACAGTGTCATGCACGTTACTCAGAGTCATGGTTCTTCTGAGCAGGATGCGATTAATGGCCCTGCAAACTTGCATCAACACGATTCCAATGGTCGACTTCCCCACTCCAGACTGGTTAGCGACTGGACTTGCCAGCTTCCAGATTGCAATAGCCACCCACTTCTCCTCCATCAGGGCATCTCTCAATCTTGTGTCCTTATGCCGCAGGGTGGGGTTGAGTTCCTCACACAGTCCCATGAATGTAGCTTTTCTCATCTGAAAGTTCCGCAGCCATTGCTCGTCTTCCCAGACTTGCATGACGATGTGATCCCACCACTCAGTGCTTGTTTCCCGAGCCAAAAAGCGGCGTTCCACAGTGGTGAACATGTCCATGAATGCCACAAGCAAACTTGTGTCTTATGCATTACTCGAGTCGATATCATCAACAGAGCCCTCACTGTCACTTTGGATCATAAGGAATAACTCGACTGCCAAACGTGATGTGCTGGCGAGACTTGTCAGCATACTCCTCAGCAGTTCGGGCTCCATTCCCGCAGACCGAAAGGGAAGACAGAGTGCGGAGTACAAAAAACATTGAAAGATGGCACCAAATGTGGATGGAAGCAAAAGGAATGCTGGGAAGCGAACCGATGCATCACGGGGTATTGGGACAGGACCCCCTGCCTCCCCAGAAGCCACAGCGCCAGAATGGGAAGAGGTGCTCTGTGGGATAGCTGCTTATAATGCACCACTCTCAATGCCGCTGCAAATGCCACAAATGTGGCCACGCCAGTGCGCTTGCAGCTGTCAGTGTGGACAGACTGCAGCGCTTTCCCTACTGTGCTCTGCGAAGGCGGGTTTAACTCACAGAACTCTACATCTGCAAACGTAGCCATGCCCTAAGAACCACCATGCCAAGCCTGCTCTCTAAAGCTTTACTCAATATTATTTGAGGCTTGCTTAGCTTTTTATCCTGTATTATTTTTCATTTTAATTACCTCTGTACACCTTTGTTCTGGTTAAGGGCAGAAGCTGAAGCCTGAGACACCATATGAAAGGTTGGCCAGAAGCAGGAAGTAATGGGAATCTCATGGGAAAACGCTCTCCTGAGAGTCACAGTCCAATTTGGCAGACCAGTGAGGTACAAATAAGTATCTGCATCTTTAAGTGTTTGTCCAAACCTCTGAACCTTTTGAAGTTCATCCATCTTTGGCAATGATTCACCACTTCCATGGGAAGATATATATGTATTCTTTTCACAATACTAATAGGGATCAGCAGTGCTGATCTTGCTTCCCGAATAGGCATGAGCTCAAATCAAATCAACCGGAGAGGGAGGTTTGAAATCTGGATCTGAATTTTTTTACTCTTATCTTTATAATTGATTGAACCAAAACATAACACTAAAAGTGGAGGCTTTTAAGGGAATTCAAGATAGAAGCACCTCTGATGGTTACAGCCCAGCCCAAAATGATTTGAGTCTCTGAGTAACTTGAGAGAGCCTCCCTCCTCATGCAGTACAGCTGCTGTGTGGTGAACAGCAGGGTACTTCAACATAGAAGAGAGGGTGTTGTCAGCAGGGCATTCTCCACATGGGCCCCTCCATTATGGTAAACCCACCCCTCCCCCCGTTGGTCCACCTGATCCTAAATTTGTTAAACTTATTGACACACTACAAAGTTCACTTTTTTTTCCCACAGGCATTTGAGAGATGACGTTTGGATGGGATTCTTTATTGGCATTCTTTATTGTCATGTTATGAAGCTGGATTTACTTATGAACGTGGGGGCAGTGGCAATAGATTTAAGATGTGCAATATGATTTCGTTTGTGGACCGTGAATTTTATGTCTTGTAAAGGCAGTCGGAGCTCAGGATGGACACTACTGTTAACTGATATATTTTTTAAATCTTTTTTAAATTATTTAAATAAACAACCCGATCTGAGTGTTGGGGTTTTGAAATCCAGATGTGAATTAGGCCACTTGGTGCCCCATTCTGCTACAGTGTAAACACAGCAGCAGACAGCAGCGATATTATTTCTCCTCTTGTCTTTCTAAGAGACAATCCAGCTCTGCATCGCAGCTCTCCTCATGATCAGGAGTATTTAACTGCTCATGTTTTCCATTCTCCCCCATCATAGGAGACCACTTCTGGTAAACCATGCTTGGTGACTTTCCTGTTCAAAACAAAACAAAGCAAAGCAAAATCCTCCCCCACTTTCTCCCAGATCTATTTAATTATAATCTAGTTCCAAATTGTTTTTCTGACTATATTATGGATGGAAAATCTGGTGTTACTTTCAACAGCATTTCAGTGCCAAACTAATAGAAGAAGAGAGTTGGTAAATATCTTTTAGGTCGTTGAACAAGTACCTTGCCATGTCTGTTACTACTTAGAAGCACTTAAATCCTACTTTCTGTATTTAATAAAATCACTTTGTACTTATTAATTAACCCAGAATATGTATTAATATCTGGGGGGGAGGGGCAAACAGCTGTACATATCTCTCTATCAGTGTTATAGAGGGTGAACAATTTATGAGTTTACCCGGCATAAGCTTTATACAGGGTAAAACAGATTTATTTAGGGTTTGGATCCAATTGGGAGTTAGGCATCTGAGTGTTAAAGACAGGAACACTTCTCTAAGCTGCTTTCAGTTAAACCTACAGCTGTCAGGGGACGTGGTTTAGACCTGGGTCTGGGTTTGCAGCAGGCTAGTGGGTCTGGCTCAAACCAGGCAGGGCACTGAAGTCCTAAGCTGCCACGGCAGGAAAGCAGGGACAGAAGTAGTCTTGGCATATCAGGTGGCAGCCCCGAGGGGGTTTCTGTGATCCAACCCGTCACACCCACCCGTTAAAAAGGGTATAACTAAGAGAAACAAGGAGCTAAATAACATTAGAAAGAACGGTACAAACTATATTTACCACTGTTGGTTAAAATTCTCTGTTTCTGTTGAAAATCCATTAACTACTAAACTCCTGTGTTCGAAGTCTGATCTCAGCTACGCTGGTTTAAATCCAGAGCCACTCCAATGAATCCAGTGGGGTTATTCTGCATTTAAACGAATGTAATTTAGATCAGCAACTAGACAAGTACCCCAACTGATCAACTCATTAAAATATGAATTAGAAATTAAATAACGAGAAACCCACATTACTTCTGTTTGTTTCAAAAAGTTGTTACATTATACTTTTTACATTGGTAATTCTCTCGCTTTATCATTTGTTCTTTAAAAAAAAGGATTTATTTCTATAGCACAGATTGCAGTCCTCAGAGCAACATACTAAATTCCAGACTTCTTGTCATTTTAAGATCATTCCACCCGCCGCTGAAATGCAACCTTTTCTGGGGTGTCAGATTGACTCCACATGACACAGAAAGTGAAGAAATATATTTGATCGAATTAAAGCAAGAGAATTTAGGTATGCGGAATGCAATGCCCATTTTGGAAATTACTAGTGCACTGAGACAGATGCCTTAATTCTTGCTAAAAGTGCCATGGGATCTTTAGAGACCAGCAGTTAGCAAAGGAGATGGGAAGAGGGTGGAAATGAAGCCCACAGAGGAAATAGGGCAGAAAGTGCAGCCAGGAGAAGAGAGAAGAAATACAAAGGCTGAGAACGGGGAGAGAAAGCGAGAGATGAGGATTGGAACGAAGAGCAACACAGGGCAGAAGAACCATGGTTCTATGTGGAGGATATTTTCCCATTGACTGACGCTGAATACAATAAGGTACTGAATCAACAACAACTTAAACTTCCATTATTATACAAGGGCCACATGCTACCTTTGATTTTTTGGAAACTTCCCACTGACATCAGTGATAGAGTCACTGTGAATTGAGGGTCCTAAATTTATACCCTGGCCCGTGGACCATAACTTGGGCCCACTCCATGGTATAGAGGTACTTTCTGTATCTAAGGGATATTGCTAGGATATGCTCTTTGTCTTCCAAGGTAGATATGGTGATTGTGATCTACGTATTTGTCATCTCTAGATTAGATTAGTATAATTCACTTTACACTGCAAAACTTTCCCATCAAAAGGCATTCACAGATTTCAGATTACATGCTACAAGATTCTCCAGTCAAGCTAAACCTGGCCAGCATTTTACACAGGCTAATGTAGCTTACTCTGTGGATTTAAAAAATCATGTATAAGACAAAGAGCATTAATGGCTGAAGCTTTTCTTGTAGTGCCAATTTCCTGATTCATACATAAAGATTGTCAGACCTAGGATTACTAATTGCTCCTCAAGAAGTTTAAAATCCTGTGGATCTAGACCACTGCCTCTTTTGCACCCCATCTAGGTTTCATTTTCAGGCATTATCAGAAATGGGGACTCAGAGACTTCATTCAAAACTAAATTAAAATCCCGTTTTTTTTGGTTTGGCTTTTGCATTCAGAATACACGCCACTTTAAAGGTGGTTGTTTTTTTTGATTCCCTGACGTGTTTCTTTGTAAGGCACCTTGAGGGATTATACAGGAGAAGCTAGTGTAACATAATACCGTATATGTAGGATGGTGTATGCTGTATCATATACCGAAATTAGTACTCTGGGCTTTTTTTAATGTTTTTGTACAAGGAATTTAAATTGCACGAAAAGCCAGGTTCAGGTGTGGCAATTTCAGTTTGCTTGAATTGGTGCCTGAGCACATAGCAAAGAGCACAATATGGGTTATGTCTGCTTGTTTTTCAGGACGGGAGCAATATATTTTCATCGGTGAAAAAGGAACATTTTCCTCATCCTCATATACAAATTGGGTTAAAGATGTGGGCTGACACTGCACTTTTTCAGTTCTACTCAGTTACTCTGAACTGGTCTTAAAATGCTCTGCTCCTCTAAACTGTGAAACATTCCTAAGATGTGACAGTGTTAGTGAACCCAGCTTGGATGTTGGCATGATGTGGATTGATGTTGCTATATTTATATTGAAAGTTAAGTGGGCATGGATCTGTCTTTTCAGCACGTTAAAAACAACACCTCATTCCACATTCTCATTCAGAGGAGAGAATCAGGGTTAACCTGGCAGTGGACTTTAGCATTTTGGCTGACAAAGTTTAGTGTAAATAAATGCAGGTCTGTGAATTATCTGGCATGAGGATCGGTTAGGGGTGCTGGCTTCCCATAGCTTTAATCTAGTTGGCCTAAATGATTTATAAACTGGCAACATGATAAATGTTGTTTTAAGTGGACAAATCACATTGAAGAGGTGTAAGTTTCTGTCAGGGCGTAACATGACCACTCCTCTTAAGGAAAGAACAACAATCACAAAGAGCAGTAAGTGTAACAAGATCACAAGTAGGCATATTCCCTCTCTCAATCATAAATCGTTAGAAGGGCACTCCTTTTTTCTTGCCTCTTTATGTGTCCTTTTTCGTCCTTTCTTTGCTTTTTTTTTTTTTTTTGGTGCTATTTTCTAGCACTTCCCCATCACTCTGGAAAGCTAAACCCTCCAGTTGATTTGTGCTGCAGTTTCTTCATAAATCTATGAAGCTTGTCTCCATCAAGCTGTATTTTCCATTAAAATATGGTTCCCAGGTGATTTCCAATACTATGAAAAACATGTAGCCATAAGTCTTTCACTGATTGTTTATTATCTATTTAGGAGCTCCTGAGAATTTTGACAGCTAGGACTTGTATCATATGTAATGTAATAAAAGTGGATGTCTTCAGTATAACTGGAATAGCTGGCCCTGCTCATTTCTGCATGCCAGGGCTGTATTTGTTTTCTGTGTTGGTTTTTTTATGACTTTGGGTCCACTCCAAATCTTGTGTATTTTGACTTTGTATTTTACTTTTCTCAATAGACAAGCATCAAATGATGCAGTTTGAGGTTATAAGATGTACAAGAAACATTGACCACAAAGCTACTGTTTTAATGTGGTGAAGGAACAAATATACTTCAAATGATTTTCAACATGGACATTCTGGTTGACACCGTGGTGTCAAAAAGCCAAATGAAACATCATGTGTACGCACTCGTCTGTTTGCTTGTTCACAATCAAGAGCATATTAAGCTCACAGAATGCAACATAAAAAGCCAAAAATCAAATGTATGGAGGGCCAATTGTTTAACAAAATGTTTTCTGCTGAATTGATAGAAATTGGTTAATAGCTACCGATAGATTGCATCCCATAGTCCTCTCCCTGGTAAAGTTCTCATTGGCTTTAATAGGAGCTTTGCCTGCACTAGGATTACAGGATCAGGCCATGTGAAAACTTTGATTGCTATCTGGTAATAAAAGATAGGGTTGGGAGAATAATTGGAAAAAAAAAATTAGTCCCTACCTGAACTCGCCTTGTTTGAAGCTGTCCAACTCAACCGTCAGGCACAGGGATGCCACCTGTCATGCCATGGTGTTGTTGCATTGTCTCAGCACAAACACTGACATACAACTGTGTGTTGCAAGAAGAGGATGATCCATTTTCCCAGAATCAACCCAGAAGAGGGCTCTGGAGGTCAGATAGGCCAGTCATACGGGAAAGTGGCTAGACATGAAGAGGAGAGCATCCAGACAAAGGGGATAGGAAGAGGGAGTCTGGGTTTGTGCTGAGTTGCCAAACTCTGTAGTCAGCAGGAAAAATGAGACTCAGGCTTGTCTTCAACATGTCCCACTCAGCCCAGGCAAGGAAACATTGATTACAGTGATGTAAACTGGTGACTGACTCAACAGGCAAAAAAAAAAAATTAATTACAACAACAGGTCTGTTCTTCGAAGGCTAGTGCTTATAACAAGAAAGTAAAGTGATTTAAAATGATCAGGAAACCTTTTCCCCTGCTTGGATTTCAGTCCAAACCTATTACTTCATGTGTATGTGAAGCCTGATCTTCTCAAAGCCACAGTGCTCTTCCTCCCTTCAAGGAGTCTCTCTTAGTGCCCCTCTCATCAGCAGCTGTGGAAGGGGAGAGGAAGTTGAGCTGGATTTTGTCCCTTGTACCCTGGCATCAGGCATTACCTCTGCACCCAGCCACAGATGTCTTGTACAGGGATAAGCAGGTTCTTAAATCTGGTTGTACAACAAAAAAAAGGTTTTGTTTTATTTTTTTAAGACTCAAATGAAAGTTATGCGGTACATCCCTCCTTCCCCCCAGGACAGAACTACTGATCTCATCTGCACCTAAAACCTTGGCTTCATTCACTGACAGGTGTGTCTGATCTCAGGCTGAAAATGAAATTTGGCCTCCCTTGTAAACACCCTCTCATGCCCACCTTGGGGAGAATGCATGCATAATTGAATAGTTGTGGCCTGCACTGTACATGGATATGTAGTGCTGGCAAGGAGGAATATAGCCACGTAGCAGGTCGGACAAGAAAACAATCAATTTTTCTCCCTTGTGGTGGTATTTCTGGGGAAAACAACTGTGAAGCCGGACACCAGTTGTGAGAACTGAAAATGGTTTGGGTTTTAGTTGCTGCCTCTTGCTGCCTGTTTAAAAACTTGTATTGCTTAAACATTACAGAGCCAGAGAGCATGCTCCATGCAGTTGGAAGGTGAAAGAAACACTGTGAAGTGAGCAGAGGACTTAAAAGAGAATTGTTAAGAAGCTAACCTTCTGAGTATCCCTCTGTTTACATAAAAAGCATTCAGGGTTTGATGTGGAGTGGGTTATTTTCAGGCTTGAGTTTCACTCTGTACTAAGGAACTCCAGAATGGTCCTCTTTTATTTTACAAGGCTTTTTACTTTACTCCTCCCCACCATACACCATCATTGAATATCAGGGTTGGAAGGGACCTCAGAAGGTCATCTAGTCCAACCCCCTGTTCAAAGCAGGACCAATCCCCAATTTTTGCCCCATCCCTAAATGGCCCCATCAAAGATTGAACTCACAACCCTGGGTTTAGCAGGCCAATGCTCAAACCACTGAGCTATCCCTCCCCCAGTGCATTGGATAATTCAGGGCATTGGTTATATTTAGGTTGTTGGCAAATGGTGTAGTTGTAATAGTGCAAACTCCAAGTGTAGATATGGAAAGACAATTCGTACCACTTGAGCTTATACTTGCTTGAAACTTGGGTAACTTCAGTTGGTGCAAACCAGGGCTTCCCACATCTGTACTTTTCTTTTTACCAGATTGGTGAGGCTAATCCCAAATACAGACCCTCCATTTTCATCAGTTATGACCCTCTTTTCTACTCATGAGCAGACTTCACCTCTGTGTTTTCGTCTTCCGTATTGATCCTCCCGTGTCTCCATCATCCACCTAGAAGGAGGTATTCCTGTCCACTGAAGTATGCCATTAAGAAAATTTCCTGGGGCACTTGTCAAAGTGAACTACTTATCCTGGAGCAGCTGTACCACTAAAATTTCAAAGAGCTCTGTGAAAAGCAGACAAAGCTCTCTGGAAAACCCTTTGCTCCATGAACAAATTTTATTCTCCTGATATTTGATTGGCTTCCAAGTTTACTCCCAACATGGTTCTTCATCCCTAGTTGATAATTTTAGGACTGACTCACTCTTGAAATGAAGGCTCTTCAAGAGCAAAGACTGATGCAGATGAAACTTGAGGGGTTATGATCCATTCATCTGCAGCCAAATGGCCACTCATTAACATCATTTGCTTTGTGACCGATTTCCAGGTATTTCCTTATTAAGCAGAAAGTCATTTTTGCCCAATGTTGTAAACTAGCATAATTGTGTTTCACCATCTTCTGCACCATGGCAGCTGAAGAAGAAAATTGGGAACGTAGGGTTCATTTACTGGCCATTTCAACATTTGAGAACTTTTTAGAAAATGAATGTAATTATGCTAATATTTATCTTTCCTCAGTAGGAACATTATAGTTGGAGAGTGCTAAAACTGTAACAAAGATCCTCAAGAAGGATTTGTGCCACAGCTCTTACAAGAAGCACAGGGGGAGCTTCTGTGATGCTGGCCTTGGGGGCGCAGCTCAGAACTTGTAGCCCTGGCAGAGGGAGGGAAAAAGGGAGCTTTAAGTCTGCACCTTTCGGATCCTGGCTCTGAGCACAATTTGAGCAGTCTGAAAGGGTTGATCTAATTTATGGCAGCCTCCACAGTTCAGCACCTGGGCAGTGGTGCTGCCCAGAATCCCCATAAATCTTAGTAGCCAGTGGCAGGGACTGTATACTATTTTTATGTTTGATGGTGCCCAGAAAAACGAGACCCCATTCTTGGTTGGCCCTTAGGCACATCTGTAATCATAGAATATCAGGGTTGGAAGGGACCTCAGGACCAATCCCCAACTATAATAACTATGAATTAAAATAATCTACCCTGGTACACCAATCCAACACCCTCTAACCTATGACCCCTCCTCCAGGACACTTCCTGCACCAGTGCTTGTGTGTAGGCCTATTGTAGGGCAGCCTATGAGTGTCCTATGCAATTCCTGCACCAGGGAATATCTTTCTTCACTAGCTGTGGGCCTTTTACAACCCTCTGACATGGGCGGTAGCTTGGAATCAGAGAATGTATATTATCAGCCCTATATGGCTTTCTGAAATATGTTAGGTTTCAGAGGGGTAGCCGTGTTAGTCTGTATCAGCAAAAACCTGGTTCTTATTTCCACCTGTATGCTGGAAAAGAGCTACTTCCCAGATGACCAGCAGGAGGCGCCATGCCAGTGAGTCTTCGCTTCGCTACACCCCAATAAATTTGTTAGTCTCTAAGGTGCCACAAGGATTCCTCATTGTTTTTGCCCTATGTGGTTTTTTGAAATGTGTTAGGTTTCAGAGGGGTAGCTGTGTCAGTCTGTATCAGACAAAACAACGAGGAGTCCTTGTGGCACCTTAGAGACTAACAAATTTATTTGGGTGTAGTAAAGCGAAGACTCACTGGTGTGGTGCCTCCTGCTGGTCACCTGGAAATTAGCTCTTTTCCAGCGTATGGAGTGCCCTCTGCTGGCTCGCCTGCCACTGGCCCTGTGTCCCCCCCGGACCCCTTTACCTTGGGGTTCTGCCCCAGTAGTACCCCTCACTCTGGGTCTCCCCTCCCAGGGGAACCCTCAACCCTCTAAACCCACCTTGACTCAGTGGCTACTGCCAGTTGTCATCTAGCCCCCTTTCCCTGGGGCAGCCTGCAGTCTGTAATGGCCGCTCATCATTGGCAAGGGGTTAGGATCTGCTGCCTCTGCCTATCCCTGGGCTGCCCCTCTGAAGCCCCAGTACCTTTTCATAGGCCTTGCACAAGGCCTGCAGCCTGGGGGTTTACCAGGCTAGAGCTCCCAGCTCCCTTTGCCCTTCCCCAGGACTGCTTTGCTTCAGGTACCTTGCTCCCAAGCAGCTAGCCCTTCCCACTTCAGGGCTAGAGTGAGACTCCTTCAACTTCTGGCCCACAGGACTCTTATCAGGGTCAGCTGGGCCCTGACTGGGCTGGCCACAGCTGTGGTCAGCCACTCTCTCAGCTGCTTTCACTCTTCTTCCCAGCTGCAGCCCTCTCCAGGGCTGCTTTTATCCCATTCTGCAGGAGTGGGGCAAGTGCCCCACTACATTGAGCATAAGCTTTCATGGGCTAAACCCACTTCATCAGATGCATGGAGTGAAAAATACAGTATGCAGGTATAAATATACAGCACATGAAAAGATGGGAGTTGCCTTACCAAGTGTGGGGGTCAGTGCTAAAGAGGCCAATTCAATTACTCAACGCTCTTCCTGACGCTGAATGCTTTACATTCTGATCTGATGCAGATCTTTATCCAAGCATTGTCAATGAAATCTTCAGATCACTTAATCTATTTTTCCTCATCCTTTGCTTGTAACAGTTGATTCACTTAGTGAAGTTTCCAAATCAGCAAGTAGGTTATAAAACAATATAATAGAAGTTGGGTGGAATCGTGTGGGTGGAACAGTATTGATACACCTTAAACTTTTAATCCTACAGATTACAATTAGTTAAAATACACTAAGGATTGCCAAGACCAAGCATTCAAAAACCATGTGTCCGGTCCCCTCCAAAAATCATGAGACTGCTTAAAAAAAAAAATCAAACCAACAGGAGAGTTTAAACATAAATTTTTGGTTCTTTTTATTCTTTCCGAGTTTGGAGCCTTTAGGATTCCTAGTTTCAATCTCTTCTCCAAAAACATGAGGGCTAGAAACTTCTCTCTTTTAAAAATGAAAGCTGAGATTCTCATGACTCCAGGAGCTGGAGCTTTAAGAAAAAACACCAAATATTGTGAGTCTCATGATAAAATTGTGAGAGTTGGCAACACTGGGATTAATACTGTACAAGAGAGAGAAAGACCCATGATCTAGTAGCCATTTACTTCACAACAATTTTTAAAGAAGTGGTACCTGAACCAGTAAAGTTGGCAGTCTCTGATGTAGGGCCTGAGCACAGGATCTCCTGTGCTCTAATCCTGACTCGACTCCCCCTGTGGCTTTGGGTAAATCATTTAACTGCTTTATGCCTCAGCTTTCTCACAATGGGACTAATGATAGTTACTTACCTACTGTACCACACAGGGCTACAGGAGTAGTCCGTCAATGTTTGTAAAGTTCTTTGGAGAAGCAAAGCAATATAAACATGGTATTTAAAAATACTTATTTCTAAAGCACAGAATTTCAAATTTCTTTCAGAATAAATGCAATTTATCCAAAACTTGTGACATTGTACATTTCTTTGGTTTTCAGTGTAAAAATAGCCATTTCATGAAAAACAACATTTTCGTGTTTCCATGTGTGAATACTTGGAAAATTCAAAATTTGCTATGACTCCTACCATATTCAATTAAAATTCACTGCGTGGGTGAACATTCCTGACTTGCTCAATGAATATTCAGGAAAAGCAAACACAAAAGGAATGAGAAAGTGAATTGGTTTAAAAATTTGAATGAATGTCAAATAATTTTCCCAGTATTTGTCTAGCGCTGGCTACAGCACTAGCTCGGGCTTTGCTTGAACAATTGATCTTACTTTAAACATTTGCTCTTGAGCAGCTGGATTCATTACTGAACCAACTACCAACAACAAAGAAATATGGCCTTTTTCAAATTTAATAAACCTTCAAGGACTATAGAAAAAATGCACTTGTCTTTAAAATCAGATTGTTAAAATGAAAACAAAACAGAAACTCAAATAAAACGCTTGCTTGTAGACGCATTGAGAAAACTAGCTGTTTACTACAAAAATTAGTTGTTTGAATAAAGCATTCTAAATTCTTTTGAAAGTCTAGAGCCCAATTCTCTTTTGACCTTCACCCGTTTTACACTGGTGTAACTGAGATCAGAATCTGGCCCATACTTTATAACATGGTAGGAGAAATTTACAAATACAAGCAAGTCTAAATATGCAAAAACAAGTTATACTATTAACCCAGGGAGATTTGCCACCTTTATTAATGTTCTGTGTTATGAAATTCAAGCGATAACAGAGTTATGTGAACTATAAACAACTCTTTAGCAGTCATATATTAACCGCAGTAATTTTTAAAGGGTGGAATGTAATTTATCAAATGTTATAAAAATAAAATAAAACATACGAGCTGGCTTTGGGGTGGAGTGGTAATAAGCTGCTTCTGGAGAGCCCTGCTCCCTGATGTGACAGAGGTTAAATGCATTACAGAGCTTAAAGGCTGGGTCCCTGGAGGAGAAGGGGACCAGACATCCCTGGCTGCCCTGTCAAGGACACCAGACATTTCCACCCCACCCCCCTTCCTGACTAATGGTAAGCTACTGAGTTGATGGCAAGGTTGTGATGGCAATTTTTGGAGGGAAAAATGGGACTCAGTAGTTGGCTACAACTCACAGGGGAGGCTACGATTGAACTGTGACCTTGGGATTTCAGAAGTTCCCTGTAGGAGGACAAAACAAGTTTGAGACCCTCGATAAAAAGCCTAAACGTGCAAAATGACTGAAAAAACATATCTAGCTGAACATTGCACAAACTAGCACGTATACTATCCATCCATGAAAAAGCCCTGAAAGCCAAACACTCATCTGATTCTCCACCATTGAAATCAATGGGCTCTTGGCTATGTACTTTGGTAGATTTTCCTTTGCTTTGTCTCCACCATAAAGCAGTAACAGACATAAACAGGAGGGACATATGTGTGAAATAGGTGAGGGAAAGACTGCTGGCAGGGTGGGAAGAAAGTAGCAGTGAATGGGTGGGAACTGGAAGAAAGTTACTGCGGGGAGGGTGGCACCAACTGGTTAGGGTTGCCAGTTTTGGTTGGACATATTCCTGGAGGTTTCATCATATGACATCTTTAATTAAAGATGAATCTTTAATTCCTGGAGACTCCAGGACAATTCTGGAGGGTTGGCAACCATACAACTGGTGAGGAGTGAGCGATGCAAAGGGAACAGGGACAGAAGGGTAAAAGAATGAGTGGATGGAAGAATGAAGAGGTTACTAGTGGGGACAAGGAGGCTGCAATAGTGAATAGGGGACGAAGTGGAAGGAAGGAAGGAAAGATGCCAGGGTTTTCCAGAGAGACTGGGATTTGGGAAGGAGTGGACGCAGTGGATGTCAGTACAACGAATCTCCATGAATATAATTTTACATTACGTTGGGACATTCCAGATGGGAGTGTCTGTTGAAAGGAGGAGAGGTGGATTTTGTAAAGGGACCACTCAGTGAAACAAAAATAAGTCCACTCACAGGACTTCAGGCTGGGAACGTGTTGCTTTATTTAACTGCATCCCATCAGTGTGGGGCAAAAACTCCCACAGACAAAGATAGGATATAAGGGGGAGGGCGTGAGCATGACTCCATCCCATAATACTCTGGGCAACTCAGTTAACCCAGCAATGACCACTTCAAGTTGCCTTGTAACACTGCTTCAATACTACAGCAAGAGTCCAGATGCAGAGTGAGCTGAAGAGATATTTTTAGGTGGGTATTTTTGCTTCCTCCTTTACATAAAGTCTCTGGACAAATCCCAGACAGACAATGCCCGGAGGTGCATGATGGGAGACAGGGGACACGGGACTTACCAAGAAACATGACAGAGGGGAGACATGCTAGGGAGATAACTGATGTGAGGAGTAGCATGAAGAGTAGCATTGGTTGCAGGGTGAAAGCTGAGGGAACAGCATTTCCTGCTGCACCGAGGAGGCAAAACCATTGCAGTACCGATGTCTCAGCCTGTGGCGGAGGATGAGACCCACTGAAGCTACAAGTTTTGTGGCATAGGTCAGGTCATCTTTGAGCACCTTTTTGGGTGCCTAGCAGTAGAGCTGCCCAAAGCATTCATATTGATCCCTCTGGAAGTTAGCTGGAGTTAAATGTTCCACAGACACACGTGTCCACACAATTACAAGATTCCTGTATCTGCCTCACCAATGCGAGCATCCCTTCTTTCTGGCTACTCCTCTCATCCAACAAGCCTCAGGAACACACAGACCTCTTATTTCTCTCCAGGGATCTCTGCAGCTTGTTGGAGGCAGGGACCTTTGGAAGAGGGGAATTGTCTGCTTGGAGAATAGAAGTTAATGAACTCCAGCCTCCAAGTAGAACCTGCTGGGGTTGATTCACTGCTGACCCCTGGGAACAAAACTGCAGGGTTCCATTTGTGAACCCCATTGCCTAGCAAAGCCTGCAGGATGCATACTGCTCTCTACCTGGCACTTCTTTCCATGTCAAAACAAGGCATCATGTGCTCAATTTCAACATGCTTATGGTTTTGTTCTAACTGCCAAGAACCACTAGTTGTGTTATTATGAAACGAATGAGAAGCATTTGATCATACAAATTATCCATTTTAAGAGTTTACTAATTAAATGTCAGCATGCAGCTTTGGAGTCTAAGAAAGTTCTTGGGGAAAGCCCTGCTCTGACATGAAGTTATAATGCTCTGCTTCTTCTCTCCAAAAAACATTTGTTTGAAACACCCTTCTTAATAAAATAAATCTCGCTATAACATGCACAATCCTTGGCTTTCAAAGACAGCCTCGCACACGGGGCGTGTTGTATTAATTTGTTCAGCCAATTTAGGGTGTGTGGCATTAATTTGTTTAGTCAATTTGTTTAGACTCCAGAGGATGATAAGAACCCCATTGCAAAGCATGTGCATAATTCCTATGTCAGCTGCCAGCCACAGAAAGCAGATCTGAAGAGCAATAAACTGTCATATCCGACTATGCCGTGGGCCCATGCTTAGGAGAAACCAAGTGGCAAGCTCAGATTTTACTGTGAATAATAGAATGCGCTTTATACTTTGACTGTGATCAGCAGAATGCAATAGGCAATTAGAGTGTCAGAAGGGGTCCTGCATTCTCTGAATGAAGAAGCCATATAGAATTCAATACAGATAGTGTATTTGTAGGATATTTAAACCAACCTATAGAATTCCAGCATACACCTAACTCTTGATTATTAATGTAATGCCTATGGGTCTTAATTTCTGTAGAACCATATCAATTTCAGTCCTATTACATTCTATTGGATAGTTCCATTTTATAACTTATGTACATTGTGGTAGCACTCAAAATGGCTTAGTTGCTTTCCAAATATATAGAGAGACATTTCCCCTGTCCCAAAGAGTTTACTATTTAAATTCCCAGACATGCAATTAGATTCAAGCAGGAGGACCATGCATCTGAACAGAGCTGAAGTTTTTAGGTGAGATTTACAACTAACCAAGAGGTTATCTGTTTAGGTCAAGATTTTTTTTAAAAAAATAAGTTCCTAAATAAGTGGCCCAATGTTCAATGCGGAGCGTTGTGGCACCTCCTGCTGCTTGTTGGGAATTAGCTCTTTCCCAGCCTGGAGTGTCCTCTGCAGGCAAGTGATCCACATAGCTCTGGCCCCCGTGTCCCTCACAGTCCCTGGTGCCCCTTTCTCTGGGGTTCTGCCAGATTGGGGCATGGCCCAGCTGCAGCTGCTTCCCCAATCAGCCATCCCCAGCCACAGCCCTCTGCAGGGCTGCTTTTAACCCCTTCTATTTTAGGAGCAGGGTAGCCACCCTGCTACAATGACCACTGACGTCAGTTGGAATCACTGGGTACTCAGCAGTTTTGGTCAGCTGGCCATTTACTTAGGACT
This sequence comes from Natator depressus, assembly GCF_965152275.1. Lineage (NCBI taxonomy): Eukaryota > Metazoa > Chordata > Testudines > Cheloniidae > Natator > Natator depressus. The sequence continues at coordinate 13,410,123 of NC_134245.1, read as the reverse complement.
CTAATTTTTGAACACATGAGCCTGACTTTAGAGTCCTATTGTTGAAAATCCGGCCTTATTTTTTTCTCCTGGACACATGATTAGACCCAGGTTTAGAGGCGGTTGGAAACTGGAAAATAAGTTCACAACATTTCCTTTCCATTCTTGATTGAAATTTAATTTGTGTAGAAATTTTCTTACCAGTTTTCCCCAGAACATAGTCTCAGTGCAGTAAGTTTCTCTCTAGCATTCCATACCAGAAGCACATCTATGCTTAGCAAAAGAGAGGCAAAACTCCCATTGACTTCAAAGAGGTTGGGATTTCACACAAGGTATCTTCTCAACTGAATATTGTTAGAATAAGATAAAAGGCAAGAAAGCAGCCAGTCCCAGAACTACATACCCCGAGCTGCTGTCAAGCCAAGGAAATGCAGTTGGTGTGATTGAGGGGTAAGGATTTTGTGGAGTTTGTTTGTTTAGAGACACTTGGCAGAGTGCTGTTGCAAAATGTGTACTGGTATCCCGCTGTAAGACACTGGAATTCTGCAGCATGTGTGAAACCCTGGAAAAACAGTCATGCAGACAGGCCCAAGTTTCCCAGAAGAAAACTGCACATTGCAGAGCACGTTAAAGACACTAACAGATGACCTACAGCAAGCTACACACAGTGCAATGTAAAGCCAAGAGCTTTATGTCAGGTGCAGAGGTCCTGAATGGTAACACACTTTTCAAAGAGCCTCAGAGTAATTAGCCTTTCTCTCCAAGTTGACATACTTATACTCTAATACCAGGAATAAGGAAAAGGACTGGGGCTACTAACCTCAAATCCAGAGCAGCTTAGGCACTTTCACCTCACTATTTTGTTATGACAGCTCTCTGTTTAGCTGTTAGTTAGTGGTGTTTTGACTAGAGCTGCTTTCCCCTTGTCGGCTTTGCTACTTTTCCAGTAATAAGGGAGGACTTTGAGATTATGCAGCAAGGTGCTAATTGACATTAACACGTGAAACAGGAAATGCTGACACAATTTAAAATTAACTCCATGTCAATATAGCGCTGACCTGTGTTAAACTTGTGATTTGTCAAACCATCCGGAATTAAATTTTAATTCAGAAACGGCATAATGCTAGGAGCAAAGTCAGTCTTGAGAAGACTTAGATTTAATAGCTTGTGAAATAAAGTAGAGCTCACCTGATGAAAAATTATTTTTCCATCTTAGTTTACATTTTAGCAAAAAGGGAATGAATGTTGGACAGCAAAGATAAATATGCATAGCTCAGGCTAAGAGAACTGAAAGTGATAAAGTTTTTGTCAGTCATCTCGGGCTGAGTGAAATGATCCTACTTCACTTATTGGTCAGTTTCCTTTAATGTCCTTTTAGCCAATGACAACAATTCCTGGACATGGGTTTTTTTCAGAAGGTAGGAATGTAGGATAGGAAATGGACCAAACCAGCCTACTCTGGCAACTTACCCATACTGGTAACCAGTAGCTACCAGACCAAAAAAAATCAGAGAGGGAAAAGACCTATGGTAGCAGATCAGAGAGTCCGTCCCATTGCAAGTGGAGACTTTAATCCCCATAGGGAGGGATTTTAATGTGATATGTGGGTACTATTGTGTCACTACATCATTCGTCCACCATTAAGGATACAGAAATAATTTAAAAATAAAATACAAGGCAGTTTTCTCTGCGTCACCCATTTCTGAGTACACCGTTGGGGCAGTGGACGGCTTAAACATTCTACCTTCTCAATCTATTGGCAGCTCCGTCAACGTGCCAGTCCTAGTGTTTGGACACTGTATGGGGATTCTAGAGAAGAGTGAAGTCTCTTCAGAGGGACAATCAATTCTCTGTCCTGCTGTTCGGTTTAGCCGCCAGTTTCTGTCCACCTCTGAACGGGCTGCTGTGTTTTCTCCCACTCTGGTGCAGCGTCTTGCCATGCTACTTCCTGACGTGTTTCGGATCAAATGTTTGTAGCCAGCCAATTTTTGCTTAAAGACTATGGACCAGTCTGCTTGTCGGCTTCTCTAGTAGCACAAAGAGGATTTACATCCCTGGGTGTAGATGAATCCTTGCACCAGCCCCTCCTGTGTTTTAGGGCAGCTAGAGTGGTGCCCTGCTGTGTGAGGGACAGGTCTGGACTAGCATGGGGTGCTCTGGCAGTCCTGACCAGTGGAATGGCCTCACAGATATTATCTAGCAGTGCAAGCTAAATAAACCCTGAGGTCCCTGAGGAACTTGCACTGGGCCTGATCTGCACTCCCCCCCTGACCCCACCAACCCACACAATTTTAGCACTGGGTAGATGGGGCAGACAAGTGGAATCCCACACCACCTATGTCCAACTCACCAGGTGTGGGAGTGCTGTCATGGAGTACCTGGATAGCTAGGTGTCTAGTTATGTGTGTTCTGAAAGTTGCTAAGGAGGTTGGAAGAATTTGGTGCACTGGGATGCTGCAGACCAAAGGATTAGTTCTGTCCCCATTGCTTATGGTCAGTAATACCGAGCTACATGAGCACCGATTCCTCATCTGGGCTTGTTTACACTGGCCTGCTAAATCAGCGCCGCTGCAATCAACATTGATTTAGCAGGTCTGGTAAAGACGTGATAAGTCGATGGGAGAGCCCTCTCCTGTCGAATTCAGTAGTCCATCTCCCCGAGGGGTGGAAGCTAAGTTGGCGTGAGAGTGTCTCCCGCTGACATAGCACAGTGTAGACACTGCATTAGGTCAATATAAGCTACACCACTGAGGAGAGTGATTTTTTCAGGACCCTGAATTTACATTGACTTAAGTGGTAGTGTAGACCAGGCCTCAGAAACCGAACTACTACTCACACACTGGCTGCCCCAGTATATTAGTTTTTATACAGTGTCAGGCACTGTACAGTGTGCCAAGAAAATAGAGTCCTTGCTTTGGAGGGGCTACAAGCATGAGTTAGGATAAGGTAGAACAAAGACTGGGCTGAGTGTAAGAGGCAAGAGCTGGAGCAGGAGGCGATGAAAGGCGAGACGTCAGCAATGGAGAAGTTGTGCAGGCCTTCAAAATGTGGAAACACTTTGGAGAGGTGATGCAAGCCACATATCACTACAGACAAACTTCCCCTAAAAAAACGAGCAAGTGGATGGCCCACTGTTATTTCTGCTCCCCACTGAAAACTCCTGGGTATTGGCCAACATTGTGCATGTCAGTCAACGTTACAGTAAGAGTGGCAAAATATTGGCCCTAGTCATAGTTCAGTTGTTAGCTCTGGTTCTGTGAACTGTGTGTACCAAGCTTCTAATACCATTAACAACGGGCTTCTCCACAAGCATCTGCTTCAGTCCAGACGTGTGAAAATGGGCAAAATCTGAGCAGCATGGAATTGTGCTAAGCCAGGAGAGTACTTCTTTGGAGTAGCTGCCACATTAGGTAGAGATTATCTAGGCAAAAGCCTTTGAACGATCTTACTCTATTATACTGTGTTATAAGCTAATAGCTGGCCTTGTGGGACTGCTGCTCTGAGCCAAGGAGCAAGATAATGAAAATTGTAAATGAAACATAAATTTCAGCTTTTGGCCTTTTCCACTGAAACTTATTATCAAAGCACACTCAGAGCAAAATAATCACCTCAAATGGGGCCTGCGCTTTGCTTTGTGAGTTTCGATCCTGCTGAGAAAAGCAACACGATTTTATTTAAAAAATATTTTTTGTCTCAGACAAAAATGGAACAAACAAGAGTTTCTTGGTAAGAAACTTAACTGTCATCATCACACTGGGCTCTAGGAAAAAGAAATGCCTTCCACTACAAGATGTTTACATTGGCTGCCCAGGTTTCCCCTGATTTCTCTGTTGGGAATGAATAATTAAGAGGTGAACTGGACGATGGAAAAAGGTCTGTTTGTGTTTAAGGCTAATGTCACAGCATTCCAAGGACAAAGCTCATGGTACATAGAAAGGTTTTTCTGTCAAGTATATGAATTAAATAGCTAAGCAAGATGCCGAGAAGAAGTGTCAAACAAAAGCAGAGAATTCCCAGTACGAAGCTTTTGGTATGCACTTACAACAGGTATTGCATGAAATGGCTGCAGAACACACATACGTGGGACACAGGGGCAATGCACGTAAGGTGTTAATAGTCTAAGCTGATGCCAAGGAAGAAAAAGAGCAGGCAGGGTCAGCTACTGTTTCCTGAGCTAAATGTTCATTTTCTTATGGTGGTCAGAGCTGGGGGTGTTTTACAATGTGCAAAACACGCACTTATAATTAAAATGAAATTGACACTGACAGACACAAGGGGATGGCAAATATTGACCGTGCACACAACATCTGTAGAACATTTGGGGACACATTTTTAAACTAAAGGCTTTAAAAAAAGCCCACAGAAATAAAGTTGTTTGGGAATTCATATGCAGCGCACGGAGCCACTTCTTGGTGGAAGCAAGCACTGATTGTACTTTAAAATAAGCAGCCACCCCACTTTGACTTTTAATTTCCTGTCCTTTTGTTTGAATATGGGGATGTTGCCATTGCTCGTAAAGAGCAGAAGATAAAAAAATGTGGTAAATACAAGAAAAGAGTACAGTGAGATGAATTTACCTGTCTACTATGGCTGCTTGGCACTACAAGGCCCGCAGTGTCTTACAAAGTTACTTAGGCATGCAGACAGGCACCTGGGAAGGGGTTTAGAAAAGTGCCTAAGTGATTTAGATGCCTAACTCCCCTTGACTTTCAATGGCAGTTAGATGCCTAACATGCTAAGGCACTTTGTCAATCTCACCAGGTGCCTAGTTATATTATTAGGTGCCTAAATGCCTTTATAAATCTGGCCCAAATTTACTTTTAAAATGGAACTTAGACTCCTAAATCACCTAGGTGCTTTTGATAATTGTACTCATAGTCAAATGCATCCCGGCTACTGCTGGATGGTCTTTATGTGGTAATGTGTCTTAGCATTCCTGCTTCCAAAACAAGAGGCACCTTATAACTTTCACTCCAGTGATTTATCTTAATTGATGCTTGAGAGAAAATGGATCTCCACAAACACAGAGGTCCAGATACTCAGTGCATATTGACTTCAGAGGACCTGTGCTCATTTACCTTAGATGACACTCCGGCCTCTCATCTTTATATTTAGGGGTACATAGCAAGGATAAGAAATCAGATTTTCTTTTTCTTTGCTAGTGATGAATGTCTTTTAATTACCTGCACCAGCCTAAGACTCAACAAGTGTATTGTCTTCCCTGAAGTGTGGTACAGTAACATCCATTATTAAGCATAGCTCTGTAACGTTGAAATAAACTAGTAGGAAAAACTATACAAAGCTTTATTTTGTGTGTGTGGATTATTTTTGCCCCTTCAATTGAATGGGTAGTTCGGAAGATTCTTTTCAGTTCTGCTATTCCCTTAAGCGTTGGCTGGTAAGTGCAGGTTGAACATATGTCTTTACGTTACGGAGCACCTATCCATCACCCAGACCTTTTGTCAATTCACCCAATGTGACAATTACAGCATTTCAGAGATGAGACTTTCTAATCCTATTACTCATTCATCAACCTGCGGATGATAGGAGAAGCCAGATCGAACAGTGCCAAAAGAGCAGTGAGGAGCCTTCTCCAGTGCTGTGAAACTAGGCTTAGCTCAGGCACAATAGGTATGTAATTTAAGGTTTTGTTGAGCTGAAATCCAATCACATACTTGACTGGTAGATCACAGAAAGCCACAGGCAAAGAGAATGAGATAATTCTACCTCACACAAACACTTGAATCCGGCTTTGACTTAATAACAAATGTTTGATCAACCTTACACTGTTTCATTCCATTTTTTTTTATTTGCACCTAGTGATGGGATGGGGACTGAACTATTTTACCTATTTGGGTACTGGCCAGTAATATAAAAAGATCAGGTTGATAATGGAGGAACCTGATCCAACTGATACATAGGAAAAAGTGCAGATGATCAGTATATGAAAGAAATTATGCAAATATGGCTTTCTGGGATTGGACTGAGTATGGTTTTATCAGCATTCGGTACCACAGCATGCTATTGCATAGAGGGGACGTAACTGAAACACGAGAAGGGAAAATAAAAGGAGAGCAGTGCATGGGGCAAGGTGGGAAAGAATCTTTTTATCTCTGCTGTGAACTTCTTCTCCACCTCTCTCTTTTAATGGGATTCCTCCTATAATCAATCTTATTTCGAGAAACCAGTGCAGAAGGCTCAACATTTACACACATACACATGAGAAAATCTGGTACAAGGGTGTTGCACCTTAAAGTTGCTACCCAGAAGAGGTAGGTAGGGGTGTGTGTGTGTGTGCTTTGATGTATGCGAGCGCACGTGCCTGAGAGCTGTGTGGAGGGCAGGATGAGACTATTTCATGGAAAGAGACACAGAGTAATCCCCATACTATGAATCAGTTCTGTGGTGAGTTAGAAAGATAGATTTTAATCTGGGATAGTTTTTCAGATTCACCGTTAAAAAGTGGGGCAACACTGGCTGCACCATCGATGGCCTTTACATATTACAGAAATGATACCACAAAGCATTTTTGTGAAATGCATATTGAATAACGCAGTCAGCAACAACATCCACTTACATTCATGCTTATCACCTTCATCACCACAATGGCAGGGCACAGTAATCCAGCTAACATTAATTTCATAGATCAACACCAAATTTTCAAAAATTTCCTCTGATTTTGAGGGCCCAACTTTAGTCACCAATCTAATTTTCACACTGGCTGAGCCCTGCCTCGCCCCTGCTCATTCACTGCAATGGGATTTTAGATGCTTGGAATCTTTGAAAATCAGATTCCAGGTATCTCAAGCTGGGCAGCCAAACGTTCCAATGTCCAACATTAATCGAAACTTTAAACAAAGGGTGTAAATATTTTGTGTTTTTTAAAAAGACAAATGTTTAATGTTGATTAAAATTCGGCAAAAGTAGCAAATGCTGTAGGGATGTAACTGGAATGATAGGGCAACAAAATGGCCACTAGAATCCATCAAGACAATGGAAGTTGGTAACATATGAAAGTGGGGAGGGGGAAATGAGCATATAAAGGCGTATTTAGTGCCCACTACAGCAGCAGGTAACAATCATACTGTATTTGTGTCAAACCAGGGGAGCCAAATCCTACCCTGAGGAATGTGATGACCTGGATAAAACAAGAACTTCGGAGAGATGAAAGGGAGCAGAAGGCCACAATGGGGGCAAAGAGCTAAAAATTCAGTTCAAGACTAGGAGTTAGTCCTGAAAGAGACCAAAATACAGGCAACATGCTGCCTCCAGCCTAAAATAAACAGGATACAGTGTTCTGAATTCTAGAACAAAGGTAATCCAGAAACAGCATTGGAATGAATAATTTTTAAAAAATTAATGAATTGTTTAAAAAAAACAACAACCCAACAATTTATTTGATGTCCAAACCCTGTGTGTGTGAGAGAGAGATTTTCAGCAGCTCAAAGGAGTAAAATGGAACTGAGATATCTTCCAAATTGGGGAGGGAAGAAAGACAACTGAATATAATCTGAGAAGCTCAAATTGGAGTCAAATATGGTTCCAAAACTAGAGATTTCATAGACACAGATATTTCATTCAGCAATACAGAGTCTGACATTTGACCAGACAATTGCTTTGGGGTTCTGACTAGAATAGCCTCAGTTTTAAAAATATTTAGGGGAATAAAATTTGAATTTCCTAAGACTTTGGTGGTGGCTATCAGCTAACATTGAGACAAACAATATGAAGTTGACTACTTGTCTGACATACCAGATTTAGGAAGAGAACAGCAATTTTTGCTAGATTTAGCCACAGACATCAGCTCACAAAAGAAATGTTCTTCCCCTGATGTTTGCAAGCTTTTCATAGCTAAACTCTTTTTTACTGCCATGGAGGCAGGTTGTGTTTGCACCACATATTGTTGAGTGACAAAAAGCCACACAAAATAGCTCTGTTAATACTCTGCAACAGAGTTACTGCCCTGCCTGGGTGAGTGAACATTCCTCAACATACACACAGAGAACCCTGTGGCTCCTTCCTGGCTCAGGAAGTAATTCTGAGCCGTTCTGAGGAGAATCTGTTCTTCCTGATTTGGGGACAGAAGGAAACTTTGGGTTACCACAACACCAACCACAAGACGGAAGCCGTCTCTCTATCCTCTCCTAGTAAATAGACCTTTGGTTCTTTTTGCTTGCTGAACTTGTATCAACTTGTGCTAGCCCACCAATAAGCAGACTGCAAGAGCAAATAACAGTTATTTGCCGCTGTTGCTATTGCTAGTATCCAATGTATCCCCTAGGAGTGCATTCTGATGTATCTGCACTATGCACTGAATCAGGGGAGGAGGAGATGAAGTGGCCTTTAGAACACTCCTTATTAATACATCCTCTTAATTATCTATAGCCGTTTGGAAGCAAGTGCATTGTTAATTCATCTCTTGAGCAAGCCGTATATATTTATAGAAAGACATGCAAACAGCTATCTGTATTTTTAATACTAATGGTATTTTCATGATATTATATATGTATATAATTTTATCTGTTTGATCATCCAAGTGAAGTAATCAGAGCGCAAGCTATGACAAAAGTCCCAGAATAGCAGCAGTGAAAAGTAGGACATCTAGAATGACCACTAAGTAATTATTTCAAATATGTAGTATGAGATTTTCCCTACTGATGGGTAAAACGGCTATTGATTTCAGTGGCGGCAGAGTTCAGACAAAGCTTTTGAAAATCCCACCTGTCACCTTCTTTTGTCTAAAAGAAAAGAAAAAAAGAGACAGTGGAGAGAAGAATTATAATAAGTGGGGGAGAATAAAGAAGAAGAGAAAAGGAAGGCTAGAGCAAAAGGAACAAAACATTACTCTGTTCGAAAAGGGTGAAATTCACTGCACTGCAGAGGACTTGCCATGCACCACTTAAACCTTGTATTGCAGGCTCAAGTCTGCTCCCAGAGAAATCCTCTCATTAACTTTAACTGGTATAGGATGTTGTTCAAAGGGCTTAGGCTGTGGATACCTTGTGTGGGTCCTGTGCCCTCTTCTGAATTTAACCCAGAATAAATCCATCGCACTCTCATGCTGGTCATACTTACACCACTTAAACTCCATGGTGCTGCTACTCAAGGTGGGATTTTGGATGCTGCAGCAGAGTGACCACATGGGGGATCTCTATACCCACTATGCACTCCAGAAAGGTGTGGGGGAGGGTCTCTGTGCTGGCATTGCGCACACCAGTGCAGAAGGTGGCATGGGGGATGGACCGACGGAGAGAGAGACCATGTGAGCTAACTCTACCCAGACATACTGCATTCTTCACTGTAGCTGAACTTTCAATGTTAGACCCAAATAGACCACAGTGAAGGAATCCAGTGTGCAGGTAACAAAACGCTTGGATGATGGTAGTGAGGTTCATACCCAAAAGAAAAGGACACAATCTCTAGCTAGATGAAGATTGAAAAAAGAACTCTTAGCTGCTATTGTTTACTGGACATCCAAAGGCATCTGGGGATACAAGCAGGCCCTGGGCTGTGTGATTTAACTCTGAAAGGTGGACATCCCATGTCAGCTAAAGGGGCCATATCATCCTTAGTCAGTTCTTCTCACCCCTCACCTCTTTAGTCAGGTATCACTCATCCAAGCCCCAGCCTTGGCCACACTCTGGGATAGTCAAGGGATTACACTACCTTGGGCCAACAAAATAAAAACAGGGCTAAAAGTCATCAACTTACAGATGGCATGACCCTCCTAACTACAGTATCTGACTACCTACCCTGCTCATACACATGAAAGGATGGTCTCTAAAGATAATTGGCCTTATTATCCACTCACACTGGAATAATTCCACTGACTTCAACCGAATAAGTCTTGATAGACAGCAGTGTACTGGAGGAGAGAATCAGGTCCAATAATTAGCCTGTTAGGTGAACGGACACACAAGCTTCTGTACAAAAGGATTCAGAATGGATCTGAGTAGCCAAAAAAAAATAATTTTTTTTTGCTTCTGTGTTCCAGTCAAATAGGAGGCACTTGGCAATGGCCAGTCTGTATTGGCAGATCTAACAGTCTCACTGAAATCCTGCCATTTGGGGAGGTGAAGAACCTCCCCCCTCCCCGAGAAGAAAAGGTCTCTGTCATGCTCAGAGCTTGCGGATCCCCTGCATGGACTCCTTAAAGTCTGTCTCCACCCCTTTCCCAGCAGTTCCCAGTTCAGCTGAAGGTAAGGACCTGCATGTGCACAGACCTGGGAGCACAAATAGCTCCTAAGAAATCTAAGAACAACATCCTTGTAATTTCCAAAACGTTCCTGTCCTTTGGCAGCATTGCTGTTAGGTGTTCGACTCTATACCAGCAGACTGCTGGCAGAAGCAAAGCTTAACTAGGTTGAGTGCAAACTTAGCTTATGCAAGGAGTTATTAGGGGTACTGCAGAGGGCCACTAAAGTCTTGGTGAGCCTGGTATAGCCACCCTCGCTATGGTTCATGTTAAAAGTTTTGATGATCTGTCACGTTTCTGCTCCCCTACTCCTGAGCTCTATGAGCTGCAACGCTCTGTACAAGCCATTTACCTTCCAGTGGTACCACTAGCCCTTTGTGAACAATTAAGCTAAGGTTGAAGGTCGTAATAGATCAATTTTGCTGACCATATTAAATTTTATTTTTACTGAAAGGAACTTTTTGTCTCTTTTATCAGGAGGAAAATTAAGCTGTGAACTGGAATTCCATCAGGCTGTCTACTGTGAAGCCCTAGGGCTTTAGCAAAGGAGTAGCAGTGGTCAGAAACTGCACTCAACAGTAAATTTATTTCTTTTTTATTAAAAAGAATAATTTATGACCTGTACAGTATATCTTAAGGAGGGAATTTAACACAATACACTGTATTCTCCCATTGCCTTTTAAAGGGCCTAAACCTGCAGTATATAGGGGAGGTGCTGATCTCCTTCAATACTGTTGGAGTCATGGTGTTGAAGGGAACTCACTCCTCAGGATCAGGATCAGGCCCTAAGCAATTGGCTGTCACAGCTATGCTTCTATTTTGCTACTTAAAGACTGGGGAGTTCTTTTCTGGTCTGTAAAGAGCATATTTCCGATGGAAAAGTTAACTAAATGTTTAGCATGGCTAACTATAAACTGAATGGGGCACAGTACGAGGCCTTTGGAACGGGGATTTTTTTTTTTCTGGTTTTGAATCTAATGTTTTGCTCTGTGTACAAAGAAGAAGGTGAGATTTTCAAAACCACACAACATTGGCCAAGCTCTGCTCCCATCCAAGACACTGAGAGTTTTGCAGCTGACTTCTGTGGAAGCAGAGTTAGGTCAACACTAAGCACTTTCGAAAATCCTACCCAAACTGGCCGTTTGAGTGTGATTGCATTATTTTAAATTATAGCTATTTATTTATAAGGGGAAATCATTTAAAACTCAAATAAACCAGAAATGAAATCACTTAGTCCTCCCCCGTTTCCAGAGAGGGGGTAGCTTTGTTGGCTGAACATCCGTCTGGAAAGGCCAAGACACGCTGTCAAGATAATTGCTGGGCTGACTTAGCCCTTGATTTTCCTGGAGCTGAATTCCATACTTTGCGCTCATGGGGAAGGAGTCGCCTTGTGGCTCTTAAAAAGTAAGTTCTTGTCTTCTTTGCATGGACATTAAAAATGGGCATGACGAATGTGTGCACAAAACTACAGTCACGCGTACAAAACTGGTTATACATGTGCGCTTGACCAGGTACTTTGTGCATATAATTGCACATGCAAATGGTGTTCCATTTGGTGCATAGTTGTATGTGTATGTTTTAAAATTAGGCTGTAAAAATCCTATAGCCCCTTTTTTTCTTAAGATTAAAGGTTCATCTAATCAGCCAACATTTCTCATCCCTATCTTGTTGTGCAGTATGTTATGTTCCAGTCATCTCGCTGGTTCCTGCTTCCACATTAAAGAGTTTCAGTGGAGGATAAAGTGATTCTATTTTATACTGTATAATTTGGAAAACATCCTGTGGGATAATATTAATATTTATTATCTTGACAATAGATGACAAGATATAAACCACAGTTACGAAAGACTGATGATTAAGGATATTTTTTCAAGATATTACTAAACACTGTACTAAGAAAGCAAAAGAGCTTTTCAGGACCCAACTCCCTGGTATTCAAATGGGATATCCCAGCTTTATGGGGGCCTATCATTTCATAAACACATGTATGAAAGTTAATGTAAGCTATGTGTGGACATCCATGAGAAAACAGAAGTATTTCCTTATATGTATTAGGTCTCACTGGCTAGCAGTGGATGCCAAGAGATTTCTGTTGCTACCACAAAGTTTAGCTGGAGATGATGAGTCAGTAAATGTGTATGTTAATGCTGCTAATTATTATTTCATTTTCAGTCTTCCTATCTGTGCACTTGATAACATGTCTGCTCAGGCATACACACAATTGTTGCTTAATTACTTTATTTCTTCACAAATCCTATCTTTTATTAGCTGCTCACAGCCATTTTGGTATAGATTTGATTCCAAAAAGGGGATAAATATACTTTCAATAAGATAGATATGAAAGAGAGGTAAGAACCAATCCTGCTCCTTTTGAAGTCAATGGGAGCTTTGTCACTGACGTCATTGAAAGAAGAACTGGGGCTTATTTACTTTTCTTATGAGGAAGATATGGACAAATCATATTTTTTGAAGGTAAGTGCAAGAAAAACGACAAGTATGATAACACTGAGCAAAACAAAGAACTTCTAGCTCCTCCACCCACATACAATCAGTGTGTCACAATTAATTGAATTAGTTATCTTAACAAAACACAGCATAACCTACTGGCTCTCTTCTTCCTATTGTTCTTACTGTCTCTGACTTTTTTGCTTGGTGATAATGGCTCTCAAAGCAAAGTGTTCCAGGGACCCTGTTTTGTTAAATACTTCAGTAATGGAATAGTAATTTTATTGATTATTGAAGTACAGCATTGCATCCACTGTATCACAGCTTCACTGTAACAGAAATCCTGTCTAGAGATGCCATCCTTAGCAGGTAACATTTATTTTTGCCAAAACACCATTGCAACCACGGTAAAAACTTCGGAAAGGAAAAGGAAGAGGAAGGGAAGCTTACAGTTCAAACATTTCTTGCTTCTTAGGAAGCAAGTTGAAAATGCTTGTAAAATCACCTATAACTACTGCAGCCTGCCCTTCCCACTAATTCTTGCTTTCTTCCCAGTACACACTAATCAGGGACATTTCTAAAGATTTTGGGTATTAGTCTCATTAGGGTGTACTGGTGTAAGTGAGAAGATATTAGCGTCTTCCCATGTTCCTAGTCAGTTTGAAAGGAAATATGACTATAAAGGTATTTGTGTATCACAGGGCCTTCTCCAAGCCTAAACCTACTGCCAGTATGCTTGGGAAACTCCCATGTACAAAAAGAAACCTGAGGAATGTATGCATACAAGAAGAGACTTGGGAAATGTACTTGGAGAACGTGCTTAGGGTTTGCTTTGAGGAATGTTCACTGTGACTGTAGAGTTCAAGTCATAACAATCTATTCAGACAGCTGAGCTCTGATGCCTCCTCAGAATTACAATGTGCTGTACATCCACTGTGTGCGAGTGCAGAGTGAGGGGGAAGACTTCACTTCAAACTCCACTCAGGCAAGCTGTCTCTAGCTGGCAGCTGAGATACCGAAAAGCAAATCGCCATCACAGGCTCTTCCTGCTGCCAATGCATAGGGGCTATACAAGATCGCCTGCAACAATCACTATTCAATCCTTATTAAAAATATGGGTTGGAAAGAGCCATGATGATTTGTTCATAGCCATTTCCATATTTCTTCTCTGAATATTTTATTCATTTATCCATGTCCATCTTTTCTTTTGTAGCCTGGGCTGTCTCAAGGACAAAAACCCTTTGCCTTTCCTCAATCTTCTGTCTTCCAGTCAAAATACAATGCTAAACTGAATCTCCTCCTTCCTGACTTTATTCTTCAAGGGGAGGGGGGTGTTGTGAAATGCCGGGCTTTTAGTTATTAAACACCTTCAGTGATATTTATGAGAGATTTTCCACTTCTTTTCTACTGCACAAAATCTTGAAGATCATTTAAACTGGAGTCTGAGATTTTCATGCTCAGTGCTAATGTAGCACTTGCTTCATAATGAAGCTTGAAATGGTGGGTTTTAGCTCCGCACATTGTTTTCCTTATTTTTAAATATTAAGGGCCAGAGCCTAATCTGATGAAAAGCACCATACCTCTGTTGAAGTAAATGAAGCTATATTTATTCACACCAGCTGAACATCTGGCGCTGTTGACATCAGGCCTGCTGTAGTACAGATACCAGCAACGGTGCGGTTTCATTCCTGTTGAGGATAGGAGCAGCATTTATGGGGGAAGAAGGAAAACAGAGTGTGAGGAAGATATGTCTATCACCCATTGGGAAGGGGTGGTGAGGGAGATGTGTGGGGTAAAAGGGGTTGGAAATTAAAAGATAAAGTCTTCATAAAAAAGAAAGCTCAAGCTAACAAGATATGACCCTACCTTGATCACTTTGCTTCAGGTGTCTCAGGTAGCATCAGTGGCCAAGAATAACTTTTTCAATCTCTCCCATTGATAGGGACCTCCCCACAGTAATCCATGCACTGGTGACTTCCAGGTAAGACTAAGTTGCTCAGGGGTGCACTTGAAATCTGTATGGAAGCCACAGCTAGTGCCATAAGAGAGGGGCTGCTTCTTAGGCGGGACTAGCTGATAGGAACACATTACACCAGTTCTTCAACTGCTGCGCTGGCTTTCTATTTGCGTTTAGGGGCAATTCAAAATGTTGACTTTTATCTATGTGGCTTTGTTTCTGGTTACCTACAGGACACCTCTCTTCCCAAAAAGCCACCAAAGAAGCTGAAAGCTGTAGTCATCTGCAATGCTACAGCTAACAAACAGACTCTAGATTTAAGTTTCAGAATACTGGTGGCATGATATTCTCGCTATGAGTTTACTGGCTTCACAGAACAGCTTTTAGTTTGATGTGCTACTGGGGGGAATGGGGGAATGCAAGGGATTGTTCTTTTTCTGAGACGAGTCAGATTTGTATGCGTGCACCCTAAGCCCCATGAAAAAGGGTCTACATCTAGAAATAAGTAACATTTATTCTCATCATTTTCTTCCACAGAGCTTTCCCCCTCCACTCCCCCAGGAGTACACATTTTTAAACACAAAGGGTCCAATCTGGCTCCTGTTAAAATCAAGAGCAAACTTCCCATTTACTTGAATGAGATCAGATTTGGGCTCAACATGAAAGTGCACACATTTTTTGGTTAACTCTGACCCTCTTTTGTCAGGCCCTGCAGTGACACACAAAAGAAAGTTGACCAGCTGTGTTGTGGGCAAAGAAAGATGGCTGTGCGCTCAGAAATCCATTGCTCCAGCTGTATCAGGCTGTTCTTGTGAACCAGGGATTTTGTGCACCTCATCCCTATGCATGCTATAGTGGGAGAGTGTATTACAAATGTGCATTGAAATAGAAGAGAGAGTTCAGAGTGAGGACACCATAGTACAAAGCCCTTTGGTATGGGAGAACTAAAACTGCATGAGCTAAGCGTGATCTATATTCATTTCATAAAATTCTCACCACACTTATCTGTGGCGTGTAATGGTCACTTTTCTCATGAATAAAAAAGGTGCTGGTCTCTTAGGATATGAAGGCTTCGGTCATGGGAATAAAACATGGGACCCTAGTTAACAATTTAGTTCAAACCCTGCCCCCCATCTACACGCACAGTTCTGAAAACAAAACCCGAAACCAGAAAATAGGGGTAACATCTACACAAGTGCCACAGCAGCCCAACTGCAGCTACACGACTGTCGTGCTGTGGTGTAGACACTTGCTACAAAGATGGAAAGGGTAAATCCATCCCCTCTAGATGATAGGAGAATTATTCTGTTGACCTAGTGGGCTTTATACCAGGGATTAGGTTCGTTTAATAATGTCTCAAGGGTGTGGATTTTTCACGCTCTACAGAAGTAGCTAGGTCAACCTAAGATTTAGGTGTAGACAATCACCATGCCTAGGTTCGCTCCTACCTCCATTGAAGAGCTTCCATATACTTCAGCAGGAACAAGTCTCATGTCCCAAAAATATGTTTCAAACCATTTTCAACATAGTTATAAACTAGCAGAGTAGTGACACTATTGGTGGGCAGGCTCAAAATGTTTGCAAAATTCTAGATATGGTGTAGGGGCCTAGATATTATGGTGATGGCAATGCAATTTTATAGGGTTAATAAATATATAGTATTTGCATGTAGATCACAAAGTAACTATAATTTAAACAGATGAGGAAACTGGGTTCAGAGAGATGAGCTGTGAATAGACCTCAATACCTCCTGACTTCTAATTCAGTGCCCTGCTCGCCTTGTGTCAAGGCTGAATCCGCACTCTGCCACTTCGAGTACAGAAGGTGGGGGCCTGCAAGCATTCTAAAAATTAATACTTGCCACTCCAGGCTTGTATTAAACTCCCAAGGTTACAGCTTTTCTCTGACCTTGGCTTGGTAAACACTGCCACCACCCAAATGCAAAAAAACCCCCTTGGACCCAAGAAGGAGCACTTGGGAGTTCCTTCCTGTTGGGGTACCCCCAAGCTCTTTTAACCCCGCCAGAGAAGAGCCGAGAAGAAAACAAAGGAAATTAGCTGTTGCCACCAGCTAATCAAACAGCATAGGCAGAAACCTCTTAGGACACAACAATCCAAATCCTGTTCTTAAAAAAGGTAAATTTTATTAAAAACAGAAAGAAAGAAAATACATCTGGATCTTAGGCTTTTGCTAGACTTTAAAAGAGCAATTCCAAAAATTAAGCACCCAAAATAGCTTTCTTGGGGGTTCAGCTTAAAGGTTCAAGCAAACAAAAGCATCTGGGCTTACCACAGAGGAGATCCACCCGCCAAAATAAAGAAATAAACCTGATTGTGTCTATCTAAACATTATCTATCCAAATGATTCCTTCTAGGTATGGAAGATAATTTTTCACACCTGGTTCAAACCTTACACAGCATTCCTGCTTATAGCATTGCTGCTCTGTGTCCCTGCAGCCCAGAGAGAACAACAGACAAAAGGAAAGTTTCTTTCCCAATTTTTAAAAGTTCTAGCCTTCCCATTGGCTCTTTTGGTCAGGTGCCCACTTTTTTTTCTTTAACTGGGGGACTTTTTAACCCTTTACAGGTGAAGCAAGTAGAGAGCAGCTACCAAGAGGGATTTTACAGCTAACTGGCTGGCTGGGTGTCCATCAAAGGGAGCTACCCACCGCCTTTATTTATCACACCTTACCACACAGGGTATGTCTACACTGCATTGTAATCCCAGGTCTGCGGGACGTGTGCTTATGGACTCAATGGTTGCAAGACCATACTTGATCATCCACACTGCAAATCTGGGTTTAGACTTGCTGGATCTGCTCTCACAACCATGTTAGTGCATCCATACTGTACTACACAGACCTGCTGGAGTCATTTCCTCTTCTATGCCTCAGTTTTCCCATCCGTAAAATGGAGATAGTGATACTGACCGACTTTGTAAAACAGTTTGAGAGCTACAGATTAAAAGCTCTGTATACGATTTATCTGCAGAATAAAAAGAATACCTAAAATTAACCAAGGGCTTTAGTCCTTTGCTGGATCAGAGACAGAGTCCTCAGCATCTTCTAGGATCAAGTTCTAGATTAGTAGTTTATAGTATAGGCTAACAGTAATAAAAAAGCCCAGTCCTCACTGGACAAGCAAATCACGGCATGAGTCCCAAACCTGTTTCATGAAGGTGGATTAGCGGGCAGGATCGGGGCCTGTGCTAGCAACCATCATCTGCTAAAACAGTTGCCAAACATGTTTCTGCATACGGTGTTTCTACCATGAACCACTGCATGGAAAGAGTTCATTTGCTTCCTATGCTCTCACGAAAGCCAACACTGATAGCTTGGAAAACATTGTTAGATAAATGTCAGTTTCTTCCATAGTTTGTGAAATCAATACAAACTGATTCAAAGACTCACAAACGGTAATGTGAAAATAAAATGATCTGTGTTATGGTTTTTAAGTAAATGATGATAAACTAATAAATGCCATTACTTTGTTGAATTTAGCTGATGTTACTATGTTGACGTTAAAAGCTATCAGCTTAACTATATAAATCCATTTGACATGTCTTTATTCAGATAAAACTTTAATACTGCAAGTGTAGCAAATTAGATGCAAATGCTCTTTTTATTTTAAGTATATTTAAAGCTGCCTTTTCAATGCAAATTTTACAGGAAATCTCAACAAGCTAGGACAGACATCTTAGCTGTCAGCATGCAGCACTTTCATTTTGGTCTCAGGCTTGGGAGCTGCTTTTTGTCCCTGCAGACTGAGATAATTAAAACTACAGAGAGATGATTTTAAATATACATGATACACAGTTCCTTAAATCACGGGATAATGCATAAATGCAACCATTAACATTTTTGATAGCACAACACTGACCAGACAATGTGGCAAAGAGGATTTTATTGAGCAGTTTTACTCCTGTGTAAACAATTCTGTGGTTTTTTTATAAATTTCATCTGAATTAGTACAGAGGGCTAAAAATATCAATTCGAAGCATAGATTGCGGATGTTCTCATTAAAAAGACACGGATACCATTAACTATTTTTTAAAATTATACTTTAACTTCTTTGTTTTCAAGTAGTCTATAGCCTCTTTGGAATACATATCTATTTCAGCTTTGATTTGCTGAACCCCTGAATGAGTTTATCCAAACAATGTGACTTTACCCAGATCTTTTTAAAATCCCACATCTCTTGTGGCTGATAAAGCTGACTTTAGCTAAGAAGAGTTGGATCAGGGTGATTTAAATTTCACAGTGAAAACGATAAGGGCTTTACTAGAAATAATAAGCACAATCAAATACTGTCATGGGCAAACAGTTGAACGTGCAGTGAGAAATTTGGCAAGACTAGTCTTTTTCAGTGTTGATTTAATGAAGTAATGGAGAGTAAAATGGAAAAAAAGACACTTGCCCTAAGTAGTAAACTTACGTTAATACCAGACCAGTAATTTTTTAAAAAGCATTATTCATTAAAAAGCAGAATTAATACTCTAATAACTTTTAAAATGTCATTACCCCCCCTCCCCCACTAGCTACTGTAGTCAGAAGAGTCTGTTCTGGCAGTTCTCTACAAACTGGCTGAGTGATGCCCTATTATTGTCATGAACCACATGTCAGTTTGTTGAGCCTCAGGATAACTTGTGTTTCATGGAAAGAATAAGGAAAACACACGTCTACTTAAAGCTTCAGGGCAAACAATAATGGTCCTCAGTTTAAAATAATTTTGAACAGTTGCTTGTCCATTTAAATGGCATGCATCTTTGCCTTTCTCATTCAGATTTCGTTGGGAAGCTCCACAGAGCCAATTCCAAATGAAGGCTTGCCCTGAGCTGTTGCATCTCCAAACTCAAAGGGTTTTATTCAGTGAATCCAGATGTGCATTTCAGTTCCACAACCAAAAAGGCTACTGAATAGGGAAGGCTGTGGGGGAGGGGAAGGAAAGGCTAACTTGAGTGACATTCTTTTTATCATTTTATAGACACTTCTTAGTAGTGTGCATATCTCAAGGAATTGGTCTCCATAATTACAGCAGCTTGATCAGAGGAATGAATGTACATAGAACATTTGAAGGAGAAAACATTATGCTGCCAAAGAGCTAAGGTTAAGAATCCCTCTGTGCAATTTAACAGTTTTAATTCCTCCGTTTTAATGCCTCCCAGGCCATTGTGTCTTTCTACTTTAGCTCCTTCAAGAAGCCCCCTCAAAGCTGCCAAATGGATTAGCTCTCCAAGGGAGATGCTGGCTCCCTCCTGCTTATAGACAGAATCCATCACCTCCTTCCATGCGCATATCCTCCACTGGTCTGCAACCCAGAATACTTGCTCCACCCTCAAAGTTGGGCTTTCTTACTGTCATCACCAAATGCTACAGTGGCTCATGGCATCACTTGACCCTCTCCGGTAAGCTAGGTTTTTTACATGTGGGCTGTGTTGTTTAAAATAAAACATTTCCTGCAATGAGAGCAGTGGCAGTAGCCGTCATTAACTGACAGGGCTGGATGACTATTCCAGCCCAACCTTTCTGATACAGTTCCAGTCAGTAATTATATGGATGTTATAAATCCACGAATGCATGCAGCGTTGTAGCCCTGATGGTCCCAGGATATTAGAGAGACAAGGTGGGGGAGGTAATATCTTTTATCGGACCAAATTCTGTCGGTGACAGAGACAAGCTTTGAACTTATACAGAGCTTGTCTTCAGGTTCCGAAGAGTGCTGTGTAAGCTCAAAAGCTTGTCGCTCTCACCTACAGAAGTTGGTTTTATAAATTCATGAATATAGGTTATAAGAAAAACTAATCTCTTCAAAACAGGTTATCGCTATAGTTAATGACCAGTGAATTATAATGGACTCTGTCACTGACAAGTTTGGTAAACATATTTTAAGGGAATGAAATTATTCTCAGAATAAAATAATACTAAACATCTCCCACCCACAATCACACACACATATTTCCTACATTTGCCTCATTACAGGACAGCTATGTCCTTTAAGACACAAAGATTAATGGGGCATTTTATGAGACTAATACATTTTAAATTTTAACACTGGAGTTAGCATCTATAATTGTACAATTATACGTTCATTTAGATTTTTTTTTAAGATAACTAATCACAGGTGACTAGAACTGTGTGAAGAGACAGAATTTATGTTACTCCTGCTGTAGGGAAACTAAATCATGCAGGAATTGAAACTGTTTTCCTTATGATAGATAGTTCAGGCGAGATTAGTCAGTCACTGTTTCGGATATAATGCTTTTTTATTACACATACTTTATGCAGGACTATTGTATCTGTAACATATATTTCTGCATATAGCAAATTAACTGTTGTATAATGCAAGATCCAAGAAAGAATATCATTAGTTCTTGCTATCCCACAGTCTTGAGCAGCTGGTGAAATATATACCAATCATCCAACAGCTAGCTTCATGTTAACATGTATAACAAAGCCGGAACCATTCCTGTTTGACAGGACTTTACCATGTAGTAATAAATAAGGGTAAATTATTGATGGTGATAACTACTAATATTATTATGACCTCAATTAAGTGCTTTTTTCAGACACATTAGCAACAAAAGGTCTTCTCTCCGCTCATTGCTGTTTTTTCAAACCCCACTTTACATTAAAATCTAATTGATCAAACCTATTTGCCATTTCACTGTGAGTGGGTAACCGTAATGGGTAATCTATCAGCATGGTGCTCCCCATAAAGCTATTAACACCTTTTGTTGTTTGCCTTCAGTTTCTAAACGTGCTGAGAGGTTCAAAAAGACAAACCCTACAATCTGTTAGGAGTGTACACACCTGTGACTTGTGGCACTCTTAATTACCATACTTTTAAAACTCTACAGTTAAATACTGCTATTTCTGACACTAAGTCAGTCTTTATTTACTTATGAGGCTGTGAGAGAGCGAAATTAAAGCGGATTAGCAAGATGGCAGCGCCACTGCTTGCAATGGGGGTGAGTTTAGGTGAAGCATGCCGTCTCCCCATAGCTCACTGCTTGACTTTAGTCATCAGAGTTGAGATTACTCAGCAACAAGGCAAATAAATAGAGCATAGAGCTTTTTTGCCCTTTGGCAAATTGTATTAGTTACATGGATACATGTGTCAAGTATGGATCAGTTGTTTGTTTGTCAGAGGGTTTTTACAAAGGGACAGAGGGAGATCATTTCTGGGGACAGATTGTGTAGTGTGCTTACTGTGGGAGCTGTGGGATTACATTCATTAAAAAGTAAAGAGCTAATGATATAATAAGATGCAGACTAAGTAAACTGGAGAACATAAAGGCAAAGCTCGAGTGTCCGTAAGGATGTCTCTCTTTTCATATCATCAGTTCAAGTTTTCAGCTTCAAGAGGAAACCTGATTCATTCTCTTTCTCCTGGCTGCATCCCTCAGCTTTGTAAAAGCTTGATACTAGAGTTTTAATTTTGGAGATTCACCCCTTTAATACCTTTATCAACCATACAAGAGACTGGCTGGGACAAAGCAATGGGGTATGGTACCTTTGGCTTCCTCATTTACTGGATCAAATTAAGCCTAAATTATAAGTCATTACCTTCTTCTGGCTGTTTGTTCAGTGGCCAAGTTAAATGAGGTGACAGTCCACATCCTTGTGGCCAACTATCCAGGTCACAAAACCCAAGGGGACGTGATGGCAGTCCCATCATAGAGGCTGAGGACTGAATGTGCAGGGAAGTAAACTATGTCTCCATGCCTAGGCTTGGTCTGCACTAAGGGATATTAGCAACAATGCATCAGTTGAGCTATACCAGCAGTGGCAGTGATGGGAGTGCGTCTGTAGACAAGGATGGTGGTAACACCAGAAACCACTGGAATCCTGCCTAGATCAGGGCTGCCGCTGGAGAAGCAAACCAGTGTCAGCTCCAGTGGCAGATTTCCTAATGCAGCCATTGGGACAGTTGAACTGGGAGTGGCCCTGGTGGATTTTTTTTTCACATTTGTCTGGTATACACCCAACCTAAGTTCAAGGACAGAGTTTTGTTTCCCTGCTCATTCAGTCCTTACCCATCATGGATGCCACTTATAAGGCGGGGGGGGAGGGGTTGGGTTGGTTTCTTTAGCTTCTGGTTATGATACAATATAGGGAACTGTATAATATGGCTGCTCATGCTGCATCTGTCCTACAGCTAAACTATGTCATTCTCCTGGGTTGTTAAGCTAGCCCTCTTTCATATGTAATAATTCATAAATGAAAAAGAATTTCTAAATACAAAGCACCTCAAGTAAAGACGGGTATAAGTGTGTGCATTGCCATTGATTTAAACTGAATGATGTCAGCTTATGCCAGAAGTGAATTTGGCCCTTCTGCGTCAGCATGTTATGAGTCACACACTGAATAAAATAATAGACATTTATGTTGGTTTCAAAAATGCCTTTAAGACACATTGCTCAGAAGCGGTCACACTCTGATTAGCTGTTGGTACAAGTAATAGGGTAAATTAACTAAAAGTTTAAATAATAATATGAGACATTTGAGTGTTTTAAAGTGGTTGTTACTCACTCTTTCAGTAGCTAGATGCTATTCATGAGTGTAAGTTACACTAATTGACTAGTGCTTCCAGAATAAGGTCTCAAATAGTTTGCCACATTGACAATTTTCTTTGCTGAAATCACCTTTTGTATATCTTTATCTTGTGTTAAATCAACCAGAACTGTCCTTTGGCCATCTTATTGGAGTCCCGCATGGCAGAATATGAGGGAAATTGATGACAGCTCATACATCTTGCTGTCTGAAAGGAGATCTTCCTACTGGACATCATGCAGGGCAGCAGTTTAGAAGCCCACCCACTCTTTCTTCAGAAGAGGTTGCATTTTCCTAAGGCATTCCATGGAGAGAGAAACATGCACCATCAAACAGCAGAGCTCCACGCACTTAGCACTGCATAGTGATTCTGACTTAGGTGACAGTTCAGCATTATCTTAATAGAGGCTGCCATTCATATACCAGCTGGAAACAAAAATCAATAGACTGTGAGAATGGACTTAAAAGGTAAACCCTGGAAATAAGATGAAACACCGCCCGCCCCCAATCTCCATCAGTGTACTAGTATGTAGCAGTTATGCAGTGTTTTATGATTTCAAACAATTGCAGACAATTAATCCTTACAACCTCCTTTGATGTAAACAAGAATTACTGTTCTCATTTTACAAATGGAAAAACAGACAAAGGGCCAAATTAGCCATTGATGTAATTTATTAACTTCAATCTAGTTCAAAAGGGATGGATTTGGTCCAGAGAGGTTATGTGACTTGCTCAAGGTCACATAACAAGTCATCAGCAGAGCCAGGATTACTAGTCAGGACGGCCTAGCTTTCAGTTTCAATCTTTGTCAAAACCAGGCTGCCCAACTCGCTGCATATGCACACGTGTGTATATAAACACACAGGCAGTGAAAATGTTCAAAGGAACAGTGATTTTTGGTAATATGGTCATTGAATATTAGACAAGCTCTTGAAGCTGCCGCTACAAGTTCCTCGCGGTGGCACATCCATCTCTATTACTGTGTACGTATGTGCAGTGGCTGTTTTGAAATGACCAGTTTCAGGCACTATTTAATTCCAAACAGCATTTGCCTGTAATACCATTATAAGCCAAATCAAAGTGCCTTTGTGATAGATCTGTAAAGTCTAGTTACAGAATATTGTTCTCTCTCTCTCTCTCACACACACACACAGAGAATGTATTTGCAAGGATGTTGAAGCAGAAGCAAGAGATGGAAAAGGAAAGAGTCCATTTAAATGAAGAACAGTGCCAAAGACACAGTTGTAAGGTACAGACGGGGAAGATCATTAATGAAAGCACCGAAGCAGCCACATCTGTGATTGAATACTCAGTCTTTTAGTCCCCACTGCTGTGTTTACTGCTCCTTAATGTGGTATTGTTTACTCACAATTAAACTCTTTACCATTAATTTAACTTTCAGATGCTGAATTGGTCACACAGATTCAAATCCCAGGGTCCGGACAGATGTGTTCTATACACTTGTTTAAACACGGCTCTCATTAGGAAGTAATGCATGTATAGCAAGCTGATTACAGTACAAAGCAGGATGCTTTATCATGGGAGCCTCTCTGGAGGCACCAGTGAGTTTGTCAGCTGCTGCTGCCACTCTTCTACCACTCACATAATGAGTGACAGTAAGGCCCAGGGCCTACTTAGCTGCATGCTAGGAATTACACAGTTTCCCTGTAAGAGCACTGTAGAGCTGCTGGATAGGAAGCATCAATTGTTGTCAGCCTAAATTTCACACCAAAGATAACAAATGCTTGCAACCAAGGCAAGGAGATAAACAAGTTTCCCAACCCATGTAATTAAAACATGTCTGCATATTTAACCAAGATGTTCTCTAAAATATGGGAGTTGTGAACTGGTAACAGACATCAACCGCAAATGCCCAAAGTAAAGCGAAGGTTGAAAATCTTATGTGATGATGATGCATTTCTTTGCATTGTAGGAGAGTACTGAGTTATGAACTGGGCAATATTGGAGCTTTACTTTCAGTGTTGCAATTTTCAACTACTGATATTTTAGGAGAGGTATAACATTGGGACTCTACGAAAATATTGAATGGAGAGTTCTACCTCGGAAGTCGGCTGCTTCTGGGCTTCTAAAAGCGGGTAGGAGAATTTAAGTTGTTTTTTATTGCAGTATATTTGATGTTAATTTCTCCTCTTATATTTCCTTTATCTTAAGAGAACACCTTCCTTGTAACGTGTGTGTTGGGTGAACTGAAATACTTAGTCCAAGATTTTGCAACCAAAGGGACCCTCAGCCACAGGATAGTATTTTTTTCCCCTTCCTTCGCCTCCTGCCGCTGCTCATTAGCTATTGAAAGAGATACTGCGCAACTAGAGGGGGTGTGGGGGAGAAACAGCAATTGTAGGTAATTTTCCTAGTTTTGAAGTATCCATCATCCTATATTGTAGATCTGTAATTATTTCCTTTAGACTTTTGGATGCTTTTTTGTGTGCGTGTTGAATGGAATAAGACTCTAGGATGAACCGAAATCTGAAGAAAATTCTGCTCAGATTTTCCTCATCTGACATCAGTAAATTTATGTCCGAGACTTCACAGAATTGTTGGCATTGATGTAGCCTGTTTTTCAGTGGAACTGTGGTCAAGTTCTCTTTCTCTGGCGTATTTTAATGCTGGTGAAAGGTGTTACCCTATTAGGCCTTACTTGAAAGTGGGAATGCTGTTACCCGAGCCCTCCTGCATGAACAACTTTAGCCATCCCTGTGGTAGAGGGGAAGTGGATGAAGTAAGATTCTGGCATGACAGCCCTAGAGGCTGAAAGCCTTTATTTTCCCCAGGCAATAGGCATAGCAGAGGCAGTGACAAACTTTTCTGATCGCTCTAAGAATACAGATAATTATTTTTCTGCGTTCATTCAATCCTTAGCATTTCTGTTGAGATTGTCAGAAGGGGCACCAAACAGCACTAATTGTGATGGTGGGGCTCTGGCTTGTGTGTGCTAGAAACCCCAACTCATTTCAGAAGGCCAGACGAGTGTGTGCGCAGTGTCACTTAAAAACAAACAAACAAAAAAAAAACACTTTTTTTTTTTGCTTTGAATTTTCATCATGAAAGATTTAGACAATGGGAAAGATTCCATAAATTGGTTTATTTAATGTATGATGTTCAAATGGTTTGACATTGTGTTTATAGCCAGACTTCTATTGGTTGTAAATGAAAATAATCCTAGCTGACATGCATTTCTTTTTAAAATCACAAAGATTTAAAAGTTCCAAATCCACCATGAACTGAATAAAGATTGCAAGAGTGTACTTAAAAATAGCATTTGATCAATTTTTATTATTTTCTTTACACTAGATTAGCTATAATTACATATTAATAACCTAAAGCATTAGATCGCTTCCAAGTGCAAACTAAGAAAATCTAATGTTTCAATTGTTTAAATTAGAGCTGAGTGAATGATTCACAATGAATAATTTATTCGATTAATTTAACCGCTAATGATTGTACAGTATCCACAAGCAGATTTCAGTTTCTATGAATGTGTTACTTGATAAATGTTTCCCAGTTTTTTACTCAATGAATTGCTAATAAATATTTGAAACTTGAGCGGTGTTGTTTTTTTGTGATTGGTCAGAAAAGTCCCAAGACATTGTTTCTGTTCCATTACTGACACAGCCTATACCACTTCAGATAGGAAGACTTGCACGTCGAAACTGAAAATGATTGCTGTGAATATCGTTATTGTATTGTTATTGTGTATTACCATGCATTTGCATTTGAAATTCACTTCCTGTTTTTAACAGTTAAAAAAATCAATCATTTGAATGTTTGCAGGAAGTAAACATGTAAGGGGTGAAAACAGGAACAAAGTGAATTCATATAAAATTCAAATCAATATTCATGACACTTTTTTGCATTATTCACCCACCTCTAGCTTATGTGTCTTTCACAGCATGTTGGTATTAATAGGCTTCATTAAAAAAAAGTTGCATGGAACATATGTTAGAGGATTATCTTGCTGTCCTGAGATTGGGTTATATGCATGGAACAGAATACATTATTCAGGTTGGTTTTTAATTCGCTTTAATAGGAATTGGACTGCACCTGAAGTAGATTTACTGTACAAGCAGTACCAATAATTAAAGCTGAACAAATAATTTTTGGCAAATAACTTTCTCAAAGACATTTGCTTCCTTTTTGGCTCATTGACTGTCCACAAGCAAATCAGTTTCCTCAGATGCATTTTCATTTGAAATTATTCACAAATAATTCCCCCTTTCATTGATTGTTTTAAACAGGTTCACTGCAAGTATTCAAAATAAGAGCTGTGTGGGTTAGTTGTGAATCACAATTTGTAATTGGTCACAAATCATATGGCAGTGTTACTGTTCTGGTTGGATGCCATGTTCTCTCACTTTTGTGGTGAATATTTAAGCACAAAAATTTAAAGGGGCAAATTTTCTAACATGCTAAATGACTTAGCAGCTCAAGTCCCACTTTCAAAAGTGACTTAGGTGCTTAGAAACCTGTGTCTCATTGAAAGTCAATTCCTGGCACACTCAAAAAAGGAACGCTCAATTGTTCGCAGTGAAAGGGTGCGAGCATGGATGATGCAAATTCTTTTTCAAATTTGAGTGAATACTCAGAGAATTGATGATGGGATTTGACCAGCTCTAATGATCATTGTACTTCTGACAGAAGTTCTCTTTAATGGACAAGTGAGAGGCAGAATACAACACTTTTCTAGCCTTGTCACTCTAGCAAGAGAATTATGGTACATTAATCCTTTCGAAATGCCTTTGCTAATTCTTGTGTTGTTTCCCAGCAATCTCAAGACTCTTCTTCAGTGAAGCCTACACATTCATCCACACACTTTATTAGGCATTGTAAAGTGGCTACACCTGCAGTTTTAAATGACTAACACAAATGTTATAATGGCTGTGATCAGTCAAAGAAAAAGTTCAAAGTTCAAAGGTCAGCCTATTGTAAATGGAAACTAAGAGATATAGGATGATAGCTTGTTAATGTTATTTACCTCATTCAGCTAAAAAACTTTCTCTGTGACTCCCTTGTGTCAGGAGGACTAACATGGGCAATTCTGGGCATTGTTATTTGAATAGGGGTTAAATTATTCTGTTTTGTCATTAAGTGTTCCTTGATTGGCAATCCACAACACAATAGGTGATCATTAAAGGAAGAGTCATAAAACTGTTACGCTATTTAAAAGTGAATGGTGAATGAAGCCAGATATCTCCAAGACACTTTCTACAGCTCCTGGAGGAGGAATTTAGAGCAGAAAAGTTTAGAAACTACACAGTCACATTCTGGAATGATCATCTACTCAACAAGAATTCCCAGTTTTGTTTTGAAAAATCTTTACCCTGCACTTACTGCAAGGGAATCTGTTAATACTTTCCTAAAACATGTATCAGTGATGCCAACTCTTGTGACTTTATGGCACATCTCAATTTTATTTGCAGTTTTTCTGAACGCCCCAGCTGTTGGAATTGAAGACTACATGAGAATCGCAGCTTTTAGGTTTAAGTAAGTTGCTAGCCCTTATGGACGCAAAGAAAAGCTTGAAAATGTGAACCAAGTAAAGACTCAGAAGCCAGGCAGCAAATTAAAAGTACCCAAAATTTACTATTAAACTTTGATTTTTATGCCAATCTCATGATTCTGTGGGGCTTGAGACATGATTTTTGAATGCTTGAGGCTGACGATACTGTGTGACATTAATGTTCTAGGCTGCCCATACTTTCCCAACACAAGGACCTTTGTGCTATTAACGTGGTCTGACATCAGGGTTACAAGCCTATTATTTATTATTCATGTGACAGTGGTGCCTACAGTAGGCCATAACCAAGACTGTATAATATCTATCCCCGTACCCCAAAACATATAGTAAAAGAGACAACTCTCATTCAAGTCGGTGGAAATCTTTCCACTGACTTTGATAAAAGCTGAGTCCAGTCCTTGCTCTGTAGCAGTTGGCTTCATATTTTTATTCCAATGCTAAGTGATCCCTGTCTATCTTGTAGATCCTGGCAACTACAGAAGGAGGCTTCCTAACCAGTTGTCTAGTCTGCCCCAATCTGACACTAGAGGGTAGTGGCTTTTCAAGAGTGAAAAGAGCATAACTTGTAACTGAAACTGCGGATACAACTAGTTGCTCAGGAATATGTTCATTGTTCTTTAGGACTGAGATTGTAATCACCACTCTTGTTTTCTGAGACAGACTTGCTCCTTAGCCTTCAAATACGGAGGATCAATCACATATTTTGTCAAGTTTCAGAGTAGCAGCCGTGTTAGTCTGTATTCGCAAAAAGAAAAGGAGTACTTGTGGCACCGTAGAGACAAACCAATTTATTTGAGCATAAGTTTTCGTGAGCTACAGCTCACTTCATCGGATGCATATTTTGTCAAATAGAACTAGTAATGAAGGCTGCGAGTTTCTCATGGAGGTCACGGATTCAGTGAATTTCCGTAACCTCCGTGACTTCTACAGCGGCCGGTGCACCTGGCTCGGGGTAGCTCAGGCAGCTCTGCATGCTACCTCTGCCCAGAGCGCCAGCTTCACAGCTCCCATTGACTGGGAACCACGGCCAATGGGAACTGTGGGGGCGGTGCCTGCCTGGCCACGCCTCCGCCTAGTGGCCAAGCGAAGGGGATGTCAGCGCTTCTGGGGAGCCCACCTCACCCCATCTCATGCCCCAGCCCTCTGTCTCCCTGTCCCCCTCCGTCCACTGTCGCCTCCAACACCCAAACCCCCACCTGTCCCCCCAAGCAACCGGTCATCCCCTCCCCAAGTTTTATTCACTGGTATTTTTAGTAAAAGTCATGGACAGGTCAAGGGCCATGAATTTTTGTTTACTGCCTGTGACTTGTCTGTGACTTTTACTAAAAATACCTGTGACTAAAACATAGCCTTACTAGTAATTAAAGATATAATTATTGCAAGGTGTGGTAAAGTAGGCCATAAAAACTGCTCAGCTGTCACCTCGCGAGGTTGTGATTTACAGCTTGCTCTTGATTTTGTCCATATCTGAAATTTGTCCCAAAATACATATTTAGGCACCAATCCTGTAGGCACTTACATACTTGAGTAGTCCCATTGATGTCAATGGGATTGAGGCTTTAGGAAAGTGGCTACTTTGCCAGATTTATGCTTTAAACCTGGTTTAAAAAAAACAAAATTAAAAAAAAAGTTCCAAACTACTACAATGATGTTTTAGAAAACCAATGGAAAAGGGTGGATTTTTTTGTGTTTAAATAGAGTATATGTATATTTTTTTGAAAAATATGAATTTATCTTTAAACTTCCACGAGGCAAATATTAGTCAGTTGCCCTTTTAGAAAACAGTTTTACAATTTTTTTTTTACTCTGACAAATATTGGTCTTGATGAGCGTTAAGGGACTAGCAACACTGAACATCAAAGTCCTCATTATTAACCAGCCAGCTGCACTTCTCACCACACTTTCCCATCACATAAACCCATTCTTATCTATAGGGACCCATGTCCCCAGAGACATGGAACAAGTTCTTCTCTATGCTAACTGTGCACAACAGTGTCAAATTATGTATAATGATTTTGTAATGTGAATTAATGCTACCAGGGACTGAATTGAGACTGCTGATTTCATTACCCTTAGTACTCAGACTGGATTGGAATATGAATTCAGAGGCACAGATAAAAGGCTATGTACACATGGACTTTATGAGCCAGATCCTCAGCTGGTGTTAATTGACATGGTGTCACTGAAGTTTTAAATCAGCTGAGGATCTGGCCCTAAGAACTTATGATTTACATAGACTCCTAAAGGAGTGCTTTACACCTTTTACTGCTTAAACTTGCTTTAGAGCTTGATTCTGATTTCATTATACCAATGTAAATCAGGAATGACTCCACTGAAGCAGACCTTCATAAAATCTGTGCGAGATCAGAATCAAGCCCTTGGCGAACAAGCTAATAGAGTAGAACCTCAAAGTTATGAACACCAGAGTTATGAACTAACCGGTCAACCACACACCTCATTTGGAACCAGAAGTATGCAATCAAGCAGCAAAGACAAAGCAGCAAATATAGGACAGCACTATATTAAATATAAACTACTAAAAAAATGAAGGGAAAGTTTACATTTTTTTTTGACAAGGTAAGGTAACTGGTTCTGTGTTTGTTTCATTTAAATTAAGATGGTTAAAAGCAACATTTTTCTTCTGCATAGTAAAGTTTCAAAGCTGTATTAAGACTATGTTCAGCTGTAAACTTTTGAAAGACGTTCATAACATTTTGTTCAGAGTTACGAACAACCTCCACTCTTGAGGTGTTTGTAACTCTGAGGTTCGACTGTATTGCAAAGTTCTCAGAGGACCGAGGCCTGATTTACACATAGTTTTTGAACTGGTATTGTGTCAGTTAAGGTGGTGTTTTTTCTTTTTAAACCTGAATAGGTATATTAGTTCAGCCCCTAGTGTGGATACAGTTATACCAGTATAAAGGTGCTTGACACTGGTATAGCCTCTTCCCCTTGCCATAGTGGTATAACTATATCCACACCAGAATGTTGTACACCACTTTAAATTATACCAGTATAGCTGAAGTGGTACAAATTATCTGTCAACAAGCCCTAAGAGACATGGAAAATGGACGAACTGCTATAGTGGAATGGATAACACAGTGAGATTAGTTTCCTTCTCCTTTCTAATGCAAGTTAAAAAAAAATTGGAAGGAAAAAAAACTTCAAAGCCAGATTCTTTACTGGTGTAAATGAGCTCAGCTTCATTGGCTTCCACAGCGTTTATCCCATTTACTCAGGCAGAAAATATTTTTGTGGCGAGGGAAGGGATATGGGTACAGTAAATTTCTAGCTAATTTTTAAAACTTATTTACCTGCTAACTTTTGATGTAGAAACAATGTCCCTAATATACTCCTCTAGCACTTCAGACTCAAAGGAAAAGAAACTAATCCACCTTCAAAATTAATAAGATTGGGAATTACACTACTTTGCTGCAGTAAATTGCATGCAGTATCAGATGCCCTTGTTCCAGCACTGTACCGCTGTCTCAGTGTTTGGATCTGAGTAAGAGCCAATTATAAGTAAATTAGATTCAAGATGTGCAAATGGAAAGGAGGCTCTTTACAAAGCAATAAAAAAAGCATCTAAAATATAAATGGCCATTAAGCTTGTTTCCTCTTCGCTCTTATACATACCAGCCAAATGATTTACTTTCATGATCTAATATATTTAAACTATCTTGGTTGTAGGGGTCATAATCACTATGAGATAGGAGGAAAGACAATGCTAATCAAAAGTAAACTGTGACACCTTCCCCCCACCCCCATGCCACTAATCTTAATTGAATCAATCTCTTGCCATATGTTGACAGTGAACGATTACTCAAACCTGGGAGGCCAGGCTGGACAGAGCCTCCAGAATAAATAAATAAATAAATAAAAATCTTCTTTAATCATTAATTTGTTCATTCATTCCCATTTGCTTTCATTCCTCAATCTCTCAAAAGACATACCCAATGCAACCTTCCTCCTCTTCAGCAATAATTTTTAAGTGTTCTTCCATATATACTCAAATGATTTTGAAGAAACTAAGTAGCTTGAAATGAATCCAAGCAAAGATTTTATTTTTAAGTGAAATCTAGTTTGGGTTTAATAAAAGTTGAACATTTTGCTGAAATATTATTGGGATGACAGGTTTGTGAAAATACTAAAAAGAATAATACTTTTTATACACTCAGAGGGAAACCAGTTTAGGTTTTGGAACTAAGCTACAGCACAGTAGAGGAATTAGGAAAAACCTACCCAGATGAGCCTTTAATTAAGAAGTATTTCATAACCCATCCATAGATTATGATTAACCCCAATCAGGTGCAAAACGGTGGAAAGGAACAAAGGACAGAAGGACCTAGAAGCTTTCTTTCCTTGTGACACTGTGCAGCAGCTAGTCATAATGCCAGTCCTTGAGGTCTGTTGGAACAAGGACTGCACAAAGCATAGGAGGAAATAATTTCATCCCATTTCTAAATTAAGACAGCAGATTTGGTAAGCTCTCTTCCTAGAAACCATACTATTTTAAAGTGCCATTTCATTTTATTTTGATGTACATCTTTAGAGCAGATTAACATTGATTTATAAAATGTTTGTGGAAGTTTGCATTATTCTGAGGTAATAAATCCACATGCACATAGTTCTGTATTATATAGATCATTTAAGTGAGCGTAATTTTAACATTTTGATGACAGTTTTAGGATCCTACCAAGCAGTGATAAACCTAGCAGTTATACTATGTGATAATTCTACCTTTCATTATAATGCAGAGTTTCTCCATTCTAAATCAGGCCAAGATGCAAGTTAATACCCATGGGCAATATTCATTCATTATGCATGTACATTATTCCTAAAATTATTGATAATACTTTTCAAAATAGTTATTTTACATACATTAACTCTTGCAGCTATATTAGTATTAAAGATACCTTTATTAATCTTGAATATTTTGTTGAATAATAAATATGGTCTCAGAGGCTCTTATGGCTTCCCTAAGTTAAAAGCTACTGTCAGCTATAATGCTGTAAATCAGTTGTTTAATTATAAAACAGGGCGTTGGAGTGCTGTATTTTTATCTGTGGTTGCTTATTTAAATATCTGTGCTTTTATTAGGTTTGTATCATACTGCATAGGGACATGTTTTTTTTTTTTAAAAAGGAAAAACCTCAACACAGGCATTCTGAAGGGGTAAACAACTTGCATTATATAGCAAGCAAATAGGCACTTTTGCCTGTAGTTATACACATTGTAAAGCTTGTTTGAAGCTAATGGGGTTTGAAAAGGTTCTATGATAAAGAAATATATGAATACTTCCAACACTGCAGAGGCCTCAGCTACAGTTGAGATGTATTTAGTGTAGCTCAAGATGTTGAGGGGAAGGGACAGTCACTCTACGGTCCTCCCTAGTACCAGGACTGTGTGACGGCCAGACCAATCCCCAGTGTAAATTAGGGCAGCCATATGACTGCTAATTTATGCCACTGCTCTTGGCCTCCAAAAGGCCATTCCGACAGACTGGGATCAGTGGAGGATAGCGATGCCCAGGCCACACTTTTCCTTGGTGAGACCTTTGTATCGGGGGCCAGAAAAGGGGTGGTGTAGGAGTCCTGAAAGGGATTCCCCTACAAAAGGCATCACCTCCAGGGGCTGGTGAAGCCAGCTGAACTGTTGTTTTGTGCCATCCTACCTGGCAAAGATATGTATTACAACATGGGTGTTACAGTTGGTCAAAAAAATATGACATTTTGTTGAAGCCAAACATTTGTGGAACTAGACTAGTTTCAATGGGAATTGTCAACAGAAAGTTTTCTTAAGTCTAGCTTGGAACTGAGAGGGCAAAATGCCAGCTTACTGGTTAGGCCACTCACTTGGGAGACAATATAGAGCTTCAAGACTCTACTTTGACTGGTTCAGAACTGGGACTTGAACCTGGGTTTCCTCACTTCCCAGGTGAGTGCCCTAACCTGTTGGTTATTCTGGTGTGGGTCTCTTTCTCCATATGTCTCATTTTTGTTCTGCCTCAGAATGAAAACAACTTCAGAAGCCTTTCACAAAACTAAACTCTTGTTTTCTGGACCCACTTCAAGCATTACTTTAGGCATGGTGAGATTCCTGAGCTAAGGGAGCCAATGTTATGAGAAGACAGAGAAGAGAGGTGGTGACTATCCTCAAGGTTACTGCTATTGTCTTCTAGATTTAGTTATTTCTCTTTAGATTTAGAAAATGTAGGAAATCACAGTACTTCAGTTCTCCCAAGGTGGCTCTAACATTCCACCAGGTCTTTCTGACTTGCTTCTTGGCCTTGGTTGGAACCTAAAATGGTTCTAGCCGAAGGTCTTTTATCCTTTAAACCCTTTTGCCTTTCAGGACCATCCTACACCCTACTCTTCTTTCCAGACTATTACCCCCATCCTTTCTTTGTCTGCTCCCGACACCTCTCACACTTTCACTTCTAGGCCTCCAGAGCTGACTTCTGGGGTCTGCAAAGCCCACAGCTGAGCCACTCCCCCCCAGTTTGGGGTACTTTAAAAATAAAGGGAGAATCTCAGCTGTCACTAAAAGGACATAAACCAAGTTTTTCAGCCTGTTCTTTATAAACGTGTAGCCCTGGAAATGCAATGAGATGTAACCACAGAATCATGGAACTGGAAGGGGCCTCGAGAGGTCATCTAGTCCAGTCCCCTGCACTCAAGGCAGGACTAAGTATTATCTAGACCATCTCTGACAGGTGTTTGTCCAACCTGCTCTTAAAAATCCCCAATGATGGAGATTCCACAACCTCCCTAGGCAATTTATTCCAGTGCTTAACCACCCTGACAGTTAGGAAGTTTTTCCTAATGTCCCATGCAAGCCAATCACTAGGGATGAAAGCTAGTCACAGAGTTTTTCTTAAAGTCATAGAGTAGTCACAGTCGCCCACAGCCACTCTGGAAGAATCATAGCCATTAAGTTCCTTGATTTCTGGAACGATCCCAGGTCAGTTCTCAGCAATGGGAGACAATGCTGCCCAGTTACCACCAATGGCAGTATAATGCCTGCGCCTGAATCAGCTCTTCTGTGGAGCAGCCACCATGATCTTCAGCCACAAGGAGAGGCAGTTCAGGAGCATGAGAGGCAATCTGGCCTCGTGGATTGAGCATGGGACTAATCCCAGCTCTGAGAGATAAATGCCTCTTCCCTGTAAGGCTACACAGAGATAAAAGCCTCCTTTTGCAGGCTCTCTCCTCTAGAAGATCTGCACAGAATCAGACACAATTTAGCCTCAAACCTCTCTCTCAGACTTGTTCTTCACTAATAATGGGTAGTTGTGTGTGCATGTTTGGAATATAATATGTGGTGGGCTCCCCTTTCTATTTTGATGCATTTACCACAAAAAAGTATTTTTATTTTTTCATACATTGTCGCGTCCCCCAACCCCGCAACCCAAACCAGAGGAATTATCAGTATTATGTTTTTTGCCAATTCTCAACCAACGGAGAGATTTTGTTCATATTAATAACCAAATGCAAGTCCGCCTCCAAACGGTCTGTGATTGCAGCTTCATTAAAAGCTTTTTTTAAAAGATGCTAAAAACCCCCACAAAATAGATGCAGGGTACAAAAGACTAATTGTAGTGGCAGCATAATTTACCAACATACATGAAAGCCTCTCTCTGGTATTTCCGAAATAAGGGCCGAGACTCTGTATGGTTCTCTGGGAGGTACAGGTACAGGAAAGTGCATCTAGGAAGAAGTGGGGATGAAGATGCCTTTAAGCACCTTTGGGTATGTCTATACTACCCGCTGGATTGGTGGGCAGCGATCGATCCAGCGAGGGTCAATTTATTGCGTCTAGTCTAGAAGTGATAAATCGACCCCCAAGCGCTCTCCTGTCGACTCCTGTACTCCACCGGAGTGAGAGGCACAGGCGGAGTCAACAGGGGAGCGTCAGCCATCAACTCACCGCAGTGAAGACCCCGCGGTGAGTAGATCTAAGTACGTCGACTTCAGCTATGTTATTCACATAGCTGAAGTTGCATAACTTAGATCGATCCCCCCAGTGTAGACCAGGCCTCAATGTCTTCCCTATTCTGGACTACTCTAGGGATTAGTACAGTCCCGGTCATAAATGAGCTCATCAGGAGCTACTCTAAGTTATGGTGACTCCTGCAACATACCCAGCACTGTCTGTGTATGCTAGTGGAACTCTCTTCCTGCCCCAACACACACCATTCTGTCCCCAGCACCACCCCACATTGTTACAGTGGCATACAAGGGTGACATACAGCGGTGGCTCTCAACCTTTCCTGACTACCGTACCTCTTTCTGGAGTCTGATTTGTCTTGCGTACCCCAAGTTTCACCTTACTTAAAAACTACTTGCTTACAAAATCAGACATAAAAATACAAAAGTGTCACTGCACATTATTAGTAAAAAATTGTTTACTCTCTCTTTTTACTTTATAATTATAAAATATATCAACTGGAATATAAATATTGTACTTACATTTCAGTGTATAGAGCAATTAAACAAGTAATTGTCTCTATGAAATTTTAGTTTTTACTGACTTTGCTAGTGCTTTTTATGTAGCTTATTGTAAAACTAGGCAAACATCTAGATGAGTTGGTGTACCCCTGGGAAGACCTGTGTATACCCCAGGGGTACACATACCCCTGGTTGAGAACCACTGACATGCAGAGAGAGTTCCTCCATAGCTGCATCTAACTTTATGTGGATTTAAAAAAAATCCAAATGCTTTTTGTTACATCAAATAAAACTGGGAAGAAGCCTAATATACTTTATACCTTTTGTTCTGTTCCAACTTTAAGTAACACTCCCTATTGGGAATAACTTCAGACACTTGGATTTTCCTAGTTTACTAACTGTAATAAATAAATCTGAATAAATCCAGACTTCAACAAGGAGGACTGAATCAGCCGCATTTAATTTGTGTAGTGAAAATATCCTGATATTAAAAGGCTTAGCATGTTGGGCTCTGTGTTTAACAACGAAGTGAAAAACTCTGTGGATTACTGTAGAAGTAACTGTTCTGTAGCTTTTTTTAAGTTGATATCTGAAGTCACACACCCAGACTTTTTCTTCACGTGACTAATCCACTCTCCTGTGACCTCTCTTTAGTTTGATATTGAATCAGGAACAGAAACTGTAGCTTCAGCTGACCCCAAACATTTAGTTACATTAATCACAGGGTGTTTTTGGACTCTAAGCGTACTGAATGAAAGACACTTTCTTCGTGAGACATTGATCAAACAGTCTACAGGTATCAGTACATCGAAGCACATTAATCATCTTGTGCATTATCAGTTCCACCAGTAGAATATGTAAATGTGATTCCTGTCAATGATAAGGGAAAGTGGAATTTATTCCTAAAACTGGTCCATCTGGAGCTGTTGATATAATCTTACCTAAGACAATAGGTTGTAAAGATAAATTTTAGCATTACTGATGCTGTGCTGCCAATGGACATGAAGTACAAGTAAATTAAAGGTAAGAAAAAAAAGAGAGCAGTCACTTGTGGGATTTGCTGTTCCCCTACATAGTGGAGAGGATTTTTCTGCTTAATAAAACAGTGCAGCTGTATGAAAGCTCTTATAATTGTAACCACAGAAGTTCTGCTTAAGAGCATGCTGTTCTTCCTGCATCAGTGCTCTTGCCCTAGAATATACCTGTGATATACTTGCCTTGTGGCTAAGGATGTGATGTTCATACTTACTGTAAAACTCTAAGGCAATGACTCACCTTCACAGATGGCTCACCTTCACTCATACTAATCAGGCCGTTTGAGTGAGTGGCAACATGTATCTTGCTGAGAGTGTTTTACATATCCCTCTTTGTACAACATTATTACCCCCACAAAAAGTGTTCCAGCCAAACAAAAATTCACTCATTTCCATATCTTGGGCCAGATTTGGGAATGATGCTAAATGGGCACCCCACCCCCACCCTAGTATGTACGTGCCTATGTTCAGTCCTCGTGGAAATATTTCTGACAGGAGCAAGAATAATCTAGATGTGGTATGCGCCCATAGCTCTCTGCTAGGTGTAGAAGCCTGGGTGGCAGAGGAAACGGAGGGATATAGAGAGAGAAAGATCATACGCCTGACTACCATGTCCCACCCCTTCATTGCCCTTACCTGTTATCCTGTCATGGAGGGTATGCAGAATTGGAGTAGGGGTGGTCTTCTGTCCCAGGCTCCCTCTGCTGGGCATGGACTTTTGGGTGGGTGCCTCTAAGTCTTGCCAGAATGTGGGCCCGGGAGTTTGAAAGAAATTAAGAGAAAAATCCAGAGCACAAAGTGTGGAAGTTAAATTCATTTTGGGTCTGATCCTACCTCCATGGAAGCTAGAGACACAAAGTTTTCCCACTGATGTCACTGGTGAAGGATCAGGTCCTGTGTTCACTACAATCGGCTTCATCCTGTCAATTGTACTCACCTGAGCTTACAAGCCGCCTATTCACCATGGGTAAAGGAGCAGGATGGGGCCCTACTGTAAACTACAACAAAAGAACAGTGCTTTTGTAGTCTTTTAACCAAGGTTTCATTATGTCGCTACTGAGAAGATGTAATAATGATTAAGGAGTAACTTTAATTGTAACCCCTCTTTCTTTGAGTGCTTATCACTTTCCAAATATTTTCCTTTGGGCTGTCATGTCCCTGCTTTGTTTTCGGGCCCAAAGATATTTTTTGGACAATCTGGTAAAATTCCAGCCCATATCATCCCCTTCCCCCCTTAGATCAAGGGAAGGGATCCTCTGCAAACACATCCGCCTCTCCTTCAGCATAGAAAGGAGACTTAAGCCACATTCCATGGCATTGAGCCGGTCTTGCCAATGCCAAGAGGACAGAACAATCTGTGCAGGAGGTAGAGGATAGGCAGGGTGGGGAGGCACATTTCCTGCTCCTCTCGCCCTCTCTCCCCCTGAAATTTCCTGGATAAGATAGTACATTTCAAGGCTTTTCCACAGAGGCACCATGGGATGTTATCAGACTGACATGGCCAGTGGGGGAGGCCAATGGAGACACACTGCTAGGGAGTGGTCAACTATGCTGCCATTGTCCCTGAAAACCCATCCGGAGTTGGTGTTCATTTAAGGGATGTGGAAACCGAGGTCATAGTTAACTTATTCAAAGAACGCCATTCGTTTGAGGGATCAGCGTAGGGTTGCCAATTTTGGTTGGACATATTCCTGGCGGTCATCATAGGACAATTTTTAATTATAGATTAATGTTTAATTCCTGGAGACTCCAGGACAATCCTGGAGGGTTGGCAACCGTAGATCAGCATCAGAGAGAAATCATTCCATTGGTCCCTCCTGACTATTGCCTCCTGATCCATGGAGCAGAATAACTGGGGTGCAGCCACAGAGGGGCTCAGAGGGATTGGGAATAATAATGGCACTGCCCTACTTCTGCTCTCACAAACTGCATTCTCTCTCCTCAGTGATGAAGAGGGGATAATCAGGCCCTTTGCTAATACAACACTGTTAGTTCAGATTTACACTCGCAAGAGTTAGGAAACTCAAAGTTAGGTTTCCACCAGCAATTGCCACTGGTCCATACAGAGAAGTCTACAGTGAAGCTGGAGGTGTGATTTCCAGCTTGGCTAGATGTACACTGATTGAGCTAATGTGCTAAAAATAGCAGTTTAGCCACTGCAGTGCAGATGGTGGGGTGGAGTAGCTACCCAAGGACAATCCAGTCTGAAACCCTAAGGACATACTGAGGCTTCTTACTGCCTGTATCACCGCAGGCCTGCTGCTATTTTTAAAATGCTAACTCGATCAACGCATGTACGTCTACCCAAGCTGGAAATTACACGTCTACCAGAGACATACCCTAAGATAAATTAATATACATGATGCTGCATATGATATGTATGCAGGGTTGGGGGAGGAC
This sequence comes from Natator depressus, assembly GCF_965152275.1. Taxonomy (NCBI): domain Eukaryota; kingdom Metazoa; phylum Chordata; order Testudines; family Cheloniidae; genus Natator; species Natator depressus. Next base: position 13,369,576 of record NC_134245.1, on the reverse strand, counting down.
AGTTTACAATTGATAGACAAGTTAAAAAATCTGTTGGGCTGTCCTACGCTTTGCAAGTTTAAAATTTTTAGTCATAACATTGCATTCATGTTTATTTTTTAACTCGATTTACAAACTCATTACTGTTTTATGAAAGACTCATTAATAGGGCTGGTCAAGAAATGGTTTTCCCATCCTGAGATTGAGATTTCAATGACTTTTCCTGTCTGTAATCAGGACAAAAAAAGTCAAAATCTAAACCAAACAAACAAAAACAAACAAACATGTTGTGAACTGAGAGACTCCCCCCTTCCCCCCCCACCCCAAATCCATTAACTCGAACGGAATGTTTTCTTTCAATAATTTATAAATGTTTCATTTTGATTTCAACCATTTTTCTTTTTAACCTGGTTTTAGTATAAATTAAGTTGAACTTTAAAACAAAAAGTCATTTTGAACCAAAAAAACAAACGGTTTCAAAAGTAGTGAAAACATCCCTTGAAGTGTGTGTTAACTACTTATTCTAAACAACCTGTTTCCCCTTGTGTTTTAGCTGAGACATTCTGAGTACATTTCTCAGATCCCAAGACGGGATCTGTGTAAGCTCGAAAGCTTCTCTCTCTCACCAACCCAAACTGGTCCAATAAAACCTATTACCTCACCCACCTTGTCTCACTCATAGTTATGCACGTACAAAAACTGCATAGACTATTACTGTCTCATTCTGAAATGGAGAGTCTCCGATACCTCAAAGACTCACAGCCAGACAACATATATCAATCCACGTATGTAGCTCTTACCTTGGGAGGAAGAGGTGGGGATGATCATTATCTGTTAGGTTCACTCCCTCTGGGGCACCTGGCATTGGCCACTGTCGGCAGACAGGACACTGGGCTGGATGGACCTTTGGTCTGACCCAGTATGGCCATTCTTATGTTCTTAAAGGGCAGTGCGTGACACGGGCCTATGGGTGAATTTCAAAAGCTAAAAATCAGCTCTGTACAGGCTGAGGCTGAAGCTACATCTCAGAAGCAGCCTCTTGCTTTGCTATCAAAAGCTGGAAAAGGCAAGTCATTATATTTTTATCCATTGTACACATTGCCCTTCTCCCATCCCTTCTCAGCCTCCCCCTCCCTTTTGTTGTTGTTTCAGTATAATCTGTTGAAAGAGCTACATCATCTCTCCAGAGCATTTAGGAGTTCCTATAATAACGCAAAGGGAGTTATGGCACCATTCGTCATTTTCTAAGGTGTAATCAGCTAAATGATAAAAATAGCTGATTACAGCAGCAAGTTCAGGCCACTGGAGTAAAGAGGGAGTCAGCATTTCCATTACAAACCTCGTTATTGAGCGGTTTACAGCTTGACTGTATTAAAAAAAAATTGCTCCAGGCTGAAACTTGGCATCCATTGTCTCAACCCCCAGAAGTTATTTATTTAGTTTTCCAATCAGATTTAAATTGCTTAAACTGTTCTGATTTTACTGTCTTTATTTTATTTTAAAAACCAACCAATCAGCTTCCTGATGAAGACATTGTGGTCCTGGGGACTAGTGAGAACCATTAGAATATATGCACAGGTATGGGGCTGCCAGTTTTTAAATAGAACAAGAAAGCTGGGCGAATAGCTTGAGATACAGTCACAAAAAAGTCTCTGTCCATGTACTGAAAGAGCTCTACAAGCCTGGGCACCTATCTGGGCTATTTTTACCCTATCACAGACTGTAAAAGGAGAAAAATCAAGATTGTACCCCTTCATTGTTCGGGTCCCCTCACTGTTTGGGTTTTTATGGGGCTTGACTTCTCTATATCCCCTCATTAATGCCATGCATCTGAAGAAGTGGGGTTTTTTACCCACGAAAGCTTATGCACAAATAAATCCATTAGTCTTTAAGGTGCCACTGGATTCCTCATTGTTTTTGTGGATATAGACTAACACGGCTATCCCTCAGATCATTAATTCTCACTGTGTCATAGAAACTTCATGGAGTTCTGAAGACAGGGCCTGATTAAAAGCCTACAGACATCTATGCAAAGACTCCCATTGATTTCAATGGGCTTTGGATGCAGAAATCCTTCCCAGGCCACTACATTATGGTCAGTGACTGTCTTCTTTCATTAATAATCTTTTCTCTGCTAGAGGAGCCCACAGTTTGTTTTACTTTAAGATAATCTCATCCTAAATTAGAGAACTGGGATTTTTGGAAATATTTTTGGGAGTCTAGGAGTGGTACCCCATCTCAGGGACTTATCCAAGGATCCAGGGAACAGAACTCAACCCCAGAAAATGAAGTGAAATTAATTAAAAGAGATGTATTAGTGGAACATTAAGGCTGAACAAATGTAGCTCAACTGCCACAACTGTATGTTTTATGTTACACATTGAATAAGGCCTTTAAAGTAATATATTAATCTATATATTTAACATTTTTATTAAATTTTCAGAGGAGTACTTACTAAGGAGAAATGTCTAAATTTAATTTCTCTTATCTCAGTCTGTTCTTCTGCATATACATTTTGGCAGGATGCAGCAAATAGTACAGATATTTCTTTTTGGTCTCCATGCTTTTCAAATGTTTTAGATTGTTTTATTTTCATTACCACTCATGATCATAGAATCATAGAATATCAGGGTTGGAAGGGACCCCAGAAGGTCATCTAGTCCAACCCCCTGCTTGAAGCAGGACCAATGATGTGTACTGCTTCTTTGATCAGCAGGCTCAGAGTTTACTGGTTTTCAAATATATATGACATTCAAAATATCTTTATTTAGTATATCTGAGTGTTCAATTTTATGGTGAGTAACTATTAGATACAATTTTTTTTTTACTTTAAGTTTTAGAGGTACCCCTACAGATGGGCATCGAGCCTATACAAGGGAAAACTTAAAGGAGGAATATTAAGGTACAGATAGCAAGGGTGGTGATGCATCTTCATCATGAAAGATCAGGAGCTCCTAGGAGGCACTGTTTCTAAAAGGATTATGTGCTTGGTTCATTTTATTAGGATTTTTATTTGTGCATATTAGCGGCAGGAACATAATAACTGACCCACATTTATTGAAATTGCTAGGCAAGTCCATTTACCCAATTATCTGAGGGAAATTCCACAGCATGGATGGATAGCTGTGTGAGTTCATCTTTAATTATAGGTTTGTCTTTTCTTTTAAGAAACAAAATTATTGCAGAGAATATGACCTTCCAGAGACCGTGGTTGCATGTATGCAATTCCAGGGCTGACTTTCCAATGCCTCTTTTGTTGGCTGGCTTGGACTTTGGGTCTTGACTGCCTTTCTGTTTGGCTTCTCTGTTGGACAGGGAAACGCCTGCAGACCTGATGTGAGAGCAGATTGTTGATGAGCTGCCTTGTGCCCTTTTGGTTTTCTGTGGATTTAACTCGATTGGAATGAATACAGTTTCTGTCATGTGAACAAAAAGAGGAGCTATATGCAAATTCCTCATTAGATTCCAATCAGGAACCCTTTGCGAAGAAAGAGCAGGTATTTCACCAGTCCTCTTATCACACTGGTCTGAAAATGAACTTGCTAGTTAAAGAACCATTTGCCTACTAGTCTGCTTCCCCATGTGCAAACTAACCTGCCTTGGTTTATCCATTGACTGCTTGCCATGCAAAAGAGTGACCAATCATGCATTTTTAGTGTGCAGTCATGTAAACCATTTTTTTGAGAACATGTCCCTTGGGCTACACTCTGCAGACTCCAGTCAAAAGATACTCCCTATGCTGAATATATGCAGAATAACACCCATCATCATTCAAGAATGTCATTTTGTCGGAGGGGGCAAAAGAAAAGTTGATTTTGACTGACAAGCCCCTTATTTCAAAGTGTGTGAGCCACATCAGAAAGTATTCCAGACTCCATATGTTAGAAGAAAACACTGAATACCGCATATAACATTGACTTTATCATTCTTTAATCTCACTTTAATTGCTGTGGTCAAGTTACCCCATACTTAATAACCCACAGCTTGGTCTATTATTTAATATGGTTGACACATACTTTGTTTTAAATGTCAGTGCTGGTAAAGCCCTGGACTTGGCAATGTTGTGCATGATAGATGGCAGAGGAGATGGATCATCTGTTTGTTGTCTGTGCTGTTGGTATGTTGGCTGCAACTTTTTCAACTATGACACTAGGCTGGTGCCAAACCCAAAGCTATTGAATGGGTAACGTTATCCCTTGTATCTGATGTTCGTAGCTAATCATTCTTGATTTCTTTGGCTGAATTTACAGGAATGTGTAATATTATATTGCCCAAGTTAGAGGCAAACGAGAGTAGTTTCAAATGGGCTGATTTAATTATTTCAGCATCCAGTGGCACCTTTGTTATTAAAGGATTTTCACAAAGCAGTACATAGTCTAATTATGTATTTACACTAGAGACTGTTACAGCATCTGCTGGGTAAATAATATACATTTGTAAAATGCTCTAGCCACTAATTTACACAGCCGACCACGGAGACTCTGAAAGGTTGATGCATGCCATCATGTCAGCTCTCATACGCTTCCAAGCTTTCCGCTTGTCTCTTTTCAACTACCAACAAGACAATGGAAACCACACACCAAAAAAAGCAAACCTCCTATACTAAAATAACTTTTGGAATCTGAATTCAGAGTAAAAGCTGCAACTCCTACCAAAGGTGCCCTCTTGTCCCTAGCTATGTGGCAGTGCAGGAGAAGTGTTCTGTCATCTCTAGACAGCTCCAAGGCCCACATTTACCTAAGCACAAGCAGAAAGGTTAAAGATGAAATGTAAATTTTCATATGGATTTCTGGCTTATGTTCTGTTGGTGCAAATCTACCTTAAGGCCAGCATGACTGGCCTCCCGAGGGTCTCCCCTTGCATAGGGGATTTTTGGGTGCTATATTGCTGCCATAGCCCTGCAGTAGATGTTGGAGCCACAGCTATGGCATAGTTCAAGCGCACTGAAATTGGGTAATTCCTAGCTGCTGCATCATCTCCCTGGGGCTGTTGGTAGCTGGTGCAATTCACAGCAAACCATAGGGCTATACTGCTACTGAGTGTAGCAAGGGCTGTCCAGGCACTGACTGATGCGGACCAATCCAATTGGGGGGTGGAAAGGTGGTTCATGAGCTGCACTGAGCGCTCCCCAGCCTTATCTTAGGATCAAAGCCTCTCTATAAGGGCTAAAGTAAACACTTATGAGAATAGTTACAGTAGATTAACGTTACTGATGGAAGGCTGGTGTAAGGTCGAGTGCTTGGCAAATCAGTGCCAAAAGTTCTAGGCTAAGCTAGGAATCCATTAGTGGGGTTTTGGGGATAAGAGTTGAGATGTCCCATGCTCTGAACTTCAAGCTGCTTTGCAGAGTGGAAACTTTGCAGAGTGGAAAAGGAAGTTCATTATGACTCACTGCTAATAAAAGAGGTGCTCAACATCTGTGAGTGACTGCAATTCTCTTAATTACCACCAGAGGAGCAGTTTGCCACCAGTATGACAAAGACTAAAAGCAGAAAGAAATTTACTGGGGCAATAAAGGAAGTACATTGATAATAGATACAGAAATAGCACAGATCCTGCCTACTCCTATGGTTCCACAGTGCAGAGGAAAGGAATGGAAGGAGCAGTTGCCAAGTTGTTTTTTTTTTAAAAAAACAATCTGCGCACCAAGGTCCTGGCTTTCTAGAGGTTCCTGATGCAGATCCATACCTCACACTCTTTTGAAGGCAGCAGCAAGGTGATGCTGGATGAATGGTCACTGTGAAAATCTCATCCTTTCCAATCACTACCCTGCTCACATGAGCAACAGAGCCTGCTCCAGCCACTAGACTGAAGCAGAGGCCATGGAATGATTTCAATCCTGACCCACAGCTTGGGAAAAGGATCACTTCCCGCTTTAACTCTATAGAGAGTGATTCAGTGCCTCGCTGAGCTGTGCTGGGGAGAAGATTTGGACCAATGCTGCCACACATTCTATTTTTCCATTGAACTACAAACCAGAAAATGGGCCAGTGTTCATGAAAAATTTGCTGTTTCACATTAAGGACGCTCAAAATTTTTTTGTAATTTCACGTTTTTGATGCTGATTAAAAAAAGCCAGCTATCGTCAACAATTTTACAAGCACAATACAGGACAGAAACAAACAAACAACAACAAAATAAAAATAAAAAAAGAGAGGGAAGGAACCCATTAAAAATAGAACCCATTTCTTTATAACAGCAATTTCTATCATTCCTCTTTCTTGATCCTGCATTTGTGGTGTAAATAATTTACACCAGGAATAAAAGAAAACTCTAGATTTCTGTGGGAAAGATACTTCTGAAGTTTAAAAGGACAGGAACAGTCTCTCTCTCAGTGAGGGACAGCTGAGCGTTTTATGGGGCATCCACTAAGGCCTTAATTCAGCAAGGCACTTGAGCATATGCCTAACTTTAACTCCAATGGAAATTAAGCACATGCTTAAGTGCTTTGCTGATTCAGGGCCTAATATCAATGAATCTAAGGTGAATTGATTTATGAGAGACCAGAGTGCTGACCCGATGTGGACTGAAATGAGACATGGTTGAAATATTTGTTGATTGTGTGGTTTGCCTCTTTTACCCAAAGGCCTTATTTAAGTTGAGCACAACACAGTAACTGTACATTTATGGCACTTGGTTGAAAAAAAAGGGAAGTATATACAAAAGTTTTGCAGCAGTTCTAGTGAGTAAAGCAGTGTAACACTAGACCCACAGGCTCAATGGCTTTTCTTGGAACATGCTGCACAGCAGTGAAAGTTTTAAGAATGAGACATTGGTGAAAAAGTCAAGAGTGAGGCAGCCTGAAAGAATGCACAATTAATATTGCACCATATGTGATTTAGGAATAAGATTATCCATGAAAATATTACTCTGCGATGCAGAATGACTAGTGCTTGGGAAAAAATGGTTTCCTCTATTATGGGAGAAACAGTGTTTCCTTCACTGAAAGCAGCTTTCATGTTAATGATCATAGCAAAAGTGTAACAGGAGAAGTGAAAGATAATTAGGACGTGACATTAATACTGGATTTGCAAAATCTTGCCTAACAGGTGGGTGGAGTTTATCTGAATTTGTTTCAGCTGGAGCACTGAATCGCACAGACAGTCTGTAAAAGTATTGCAGATTGTGAGAAAAAAGGTAAGAATGCTTAGATGTGCTAGTTGGCTCCATCAACATGTGTCCTTTCTCTCTCTTCTAGCTTATACTAGCACAGTCTCCCAGTTAAGAGGTCTCTCTCTTTCCTGTCATCCCTTGTTTCTGCAGCTCTGTATTAGAAAGCAGAGAATATTGGGTTTCTTTTCAACACACTGATAAGTAAGGGGAAACATCTGTGGTTTAAACAAAGTGTACAAAAGGTTAAAAAATATTAACACCCCCCTCTTGTTTTAAATGACACCTAGACACCCATTTTCATCAAAATAAAATTTATGAGTTTAAGTATGAAGAGAAGATATTTAGAAGATGGAATTCTATGATGCTCAGAGTAGAAGTCTGAATGTCCATCTAGACAGCACATGCCACTTGCAGGCTCCCAGCCATGGAAGCACCAGTCTAGAAATATTTGTTTCAGTTTACTAACAAACTTTTTTTTTTTTTTTTTTTTTTGGAAATCCAGCCAAAATATCAGCACCACCTGTGATATGAGCATCAGATTTACCATCAGCTTCACGGGAATTGCAAAACAGCCTAACCCCACCCAATTCTTAATAAATCAAGCGCTGAAAGCACTTCAAATGAGAACTTTGCTGAAGAGACATGTAACCCACAGGTATCAAAGGCTCAAGTCATGTAAACTGGCCATTTGCCCTTTTTGACATAATCTAAAAGTTTAAAAAAAAAGAAACATGGAAAAAAATCACGACCTGACTGATATTTTTATCAAACTAGGACAAGCAAGAAAGTGTGATTGTGCCTCTCAGTAAATCAGTCACTCTGATTTTGCTAAATTGTGAAGGATTTATCACACTGCAAAGTTACTAAGGATTATGGAGTTGATCCAAAGCCCACTGATGTTAATGGTGAGAAGTCGTTCCACTGACTTCAATGGGCTTTGAATCAGGACGTCGGGGGCTCCCTATTTTGGGCAATGAGGTACAGTGCATGAATTGGGTTAATCTGTCCTTTTCTTGCAAGACCCATTGGCTCTATTTAGAAATTGCTTCTGTTTCCCCTAGTCTTCCCTTCCCACTTATCTTATTTATGGTTTTTTCTCAGTTTTTCTGTAAAGAACTTTTGATTAATTTAAAGAACTTGCCTAGAAAATATCGCAAATATTACAGCTCCCTGGCATAATTAATGAAATTACTTGGTCATCAACATGGATTACACGGTGGGCACTTAATTGGTATGCTCTAGGGACAGGGATAGAGGCAAGTTCAAAAGTGGTTGGAGATGCTGGGAAACAAGAGGAGGGCACAGTTTAAACAAAACACAAACAGCAATTCATGAACACAAAATCTGGAATATTTTTTTTTTAAATGTTGGGTAGGTCGGACTTGCATGAACAGCATTTTAGTGGCTAAGACACTGCAGCTGATAGTGACATTGGTAGCATCACAGGAGTCTCTTTCACCAGCATTATCTGTTCTCCAACAATTTCTCCTGGGCATTAGGCATACACCAACTTTTCTTCAATGTCAGCAAGTCTTCATTTATATTTCAGTTCCTCCTGCCCTTTTAGTGGAGGGCTGTGATAAAGGACACGTCACTGCTATAAACCATGTTCCCCCCCGTTGCCATGTAAGATTTTTGATATCGAGAAGAGCAATTATCGGAATCTTTGGACAATGACATTTCTTTAGTACCATGTTGTGGTATGGAGGTCTAGAGGATGTCCCTATGCTACTGTCCAAGCACAGGGGCAACGTTCTGTAGCACCATCGATACATGATGCATTGCAAGCTTTCAGGCAACAGAAACAACAGCATTAGCAAGAGCAGAGTGGGTTGAGGTAGTTCTTCCACACTTTGTAATGAAGTAAATCTGATTCCTGGAACACAGACAGTAGCATAGGGGGAGATGATGTTGAAGAATGCCACATAGAAAGAGCCAATTCAAAACCAGCTTCCAAGTTTGCACCTTCAAGGCTGTTGGCCCTAACAGTGGCAAGTGTAATTTTACAAGCACAAGAACCAGGTTGATTCTCAGTAACAGATCTACACATGCGTAACTCCTCTGATTTTAATGGAGTTACTCCCAATTCAATGGAGAGAAGAATCAGGCTCCTAGAATTGTGATATTTATCTTATTTGGGAGCAGAAATGTTTGAATCTACAAAGAAGATATTTCAATGTCTATATTTCAATCCTTAGCAAAATTTTGTCATTTTGCATTGGGACAATTCCAAATTATGAATCCCAAGAGGTTCTCCTTACATTGCACATACAGCTGGTTATGCTTGGGAAACTGAAGTGCAAAGCTAGAAGCTGGGTTGAAGGCAGATCAAAATTTGGTGCCGAGTGAGAGAGCTGCATAGTTCCCTACATCGTCAAAAAGGTGGATCCACTATCTGAAATCTATGCTATTGGAAATCAGTTGGCCAAACCCCAAACCACTATCTTATGTCTTGCCAAGAAGTACCTCATTAAAAAAAAAAAAAGTAAAGTATTCTATTGCCAGCGTCAGCAGTAATGATAAAGCATTGCCACCCTAAGAACTATCACATTTATGATGGAGTCTATTCAGATTTTGGAATAATCTTTTTAAACAAGGCAAATGCACCAATTTAGAGTCAAATGATGTTACCGGTCTTCATTAGGAATTCCTGAAAGTACAGATGTTTGAGAACGCCATGTATTATTCCAAAAGGACTCTAAAGCCCTTTTAAAAAAAAAAACATTTAAAACAGAGATTGGTAAAAATGGGGACTCATCAGTTACACTGTGCTGAGTGCAGGGTGACCAGATGGCAAGTGTGAAAAAATCGGGACAAGAGGTGCGGGGGAAGAGGTGCCTAAATAAGACAAAGTTGTGAATACCGGGACTGTCCCTATAAAATTGGAACAGCTGGTCACCCTAGCTGAGTGAAAGCAAAACCAGGGCTGATTCAGATCTTATCTTATTTTATCAGAACCCATGTGGTTTCCATTTTATTAGTGGTGTTCAGATAAATAGTTCGGGTCTCTAAATTTTAAAACCAACCTGATGAGCCACCGATCTTCTTTTTGTAGGGTTTACGTCTGTATTCTTTACTGTTCTCTGGCAGATGAAAGGGCAACATTTTAGCCTTTGGCCACCTTTACAGCACCTAATTGTACTGCAGCATATGATTCTTACCTGGTTCAACTCTACTGCAAAAGCATTTTCTTCTTCTTAAATCTAAATTAAAAAATAGTTCTAGAAGGTTACCAAGTAAGTGCCACTTCCTGAAAGGTGCTGAGTGCTTCCTGGAAGCAATTTTAATCAAGTTGAGGATGCTCATCCCCTTCCAAGGAAGCACTCAGCACCCCACAGGATCAAGTCCTAAATCAACAAAACAACAACAGCAAACCAAATCTTTCATCAAACTTAATTAGTCCTCTGTTTTTTTAATTAAGAATGCTGATTCTGGAACAGCTCATTTTGTTCAAAGCTTTTTGAACTGTATGATAATCAGGAAATTTCAGTCTTAGCACACATTTACCATGACGGGCTAAGAGAAAATGAGGCATTCTGGAGTTTAGGAATTGGACTCTTCATAATTGTGATTGGGTTGCAATTTCCTTTTGATACAGAAATGTTGAAGACAGTGATGGGAGAGGCAGACACAGTCACTCTTTCAACAGACTTCATGGTATACAGCCAGCCTAATAATCAGAAGTGTTTCTTTCTGTTTAAAACCCAGAAGGGGAACTGACATCTTTTATCAAAAAAAGACAGACAATTCTTATCCCGTGACAATTCCAAATTATGGATCCCAAGAGGTTCTCCTTACATTGGTATTTTATCATTGAAATCACAGCTAGTATTGTTTATTTTCTGTACCTCCACATAGTTTTCAAGGTGTTGCCAGCAGGACCCGGGCTGACACTGACATGTGTTGTTGTCACATTGCTAGATCTGAAAGAAAACACCAGATAAATAAATATCAGTGTTCTCTTGGATCTTCTTTTGCTTTCAGTGTTTCTGGAGATACTGGCACTAGTTAATTTACATGCCTTATATGTTTTGTAGGCCTTTTTCATACTTCTAAGAAAAAGACTTGTTTCTAGCAGACTGGTTTGAAGTTCCACTGTCCTTTGTTTCTATTTTTGTTTTGAGGAATTACATGTGTCATTTTCCAGCTATAAGCAGAGAACAGAATATGGATAAATGACTGAAAACAGCAGATATTGCTTTAAAAAAATTCTTTTACTGGATGGCTTCTGTTTGGGATAGCTCAGCCATTCTCCTTCCAGTGGACTTCTTGGGGCTGTTAGCATAGCTTCGTCTACGGGTGGGGAGTGAGGGGCAGCAGCAACAATGAGGCAGTGCAGGGTGTCACACAGAGTTCTGCTCTCCTCCTGTTTGACATGTCAGCCGAAATGTCCCTCAGGTACTATCCCTCTGGATTTTCCTTACCCTTAGGATCAGTAGTACACAAGAATGACCCATCCCCGGTGTGCTGACATCCAGAAACTCATGATGTGTCATGGTAGCTGGTCCTAGAAACTAAATTTTGGGTGTGTGGGAACAATAGGGCATATGTACTGATCCCCTTTGACCAGACTTGCTTTGCTGACGGTCAACATTCACTTTAAAAGTTATAATTGTTTGTTGAAAGATTAGGGAAGATTTATGTTGATGATATTTATACCTGGCCTTGATCTTCACCTTTATAAAAGCACTAAAAAAACCCCCACAGCTTACGTGTGTGTGTAATAGTCAAGACTACAATAGCAACTCCCTCACCCTGAATCACCCCAGAGCACCTTAAAATGATACCCCAGCTAACTCAAATGCAGCCACTTCTCTGGTGGAATCCATGCAGATAGCACACGGCACAACACGAGGGCGGGAAGAATTCTAGCCAACTGCAGTGGGACAAACCCTTCCTCTTCAAAAAAAAAAAATTAAGTGCACTTTTTTTTTTTTTAAATGTCCACACACAGACAGAGAGCCTCTGTTTGTAATGTCTTTTTAAAGAAAAGACCACACTGTAAAATGCACGGGACTGAAAGTCAGAAAGACAAGGAGCTAAGTCTATCTTGCTCTGATTTGAACCCGAGATTCCAAAGATACCGAAGCACTGATTGTCCACTATCTCGCACCTTATGTAGTTATTTACATCGGTGCACAGTGGGTATGAAATGTTACCAGATCAGAATGATAGCAGAGGTGGATAATGACAAGCTGCAAAGCAGTGCCAAATCAGGCCCTAGATATTTCAAATCTGAAGCTTATTCTACTAAACTCTCTCTTCAGAATATCTATAAACTATACAAATAGTTTTTGGCAGTGGCATAGCAATTTTATTTTGAGTTTCACAGGTAAGAGGACGGACTATAAAACAGAAAAAAAAATCATCCATTTATCCTTATGAGTTACAGGGACTAAAGGCTACAGATCGCTCTGGGCAGAGGGAGAAAAGCATAGTCCCAGATCATGTGTACCTGCGGAGATATTTCACAGGCCGTTTGGTAAATTGAAGTGTAGCTCTTTTTGCAGTAGCATGAAGAAATGGAGGCGTGAGAAAGTTCAGTGTTTGAATGTTTGTGTGGACAACAGAAAGTAAGAAATAGGAGTTTCTTAAACTGGAATTCTAATAATGTAGCTGCAGATATAGTGCTTGTAAGTCGATGCAGACAGAATGGGAGGCTGCCCTAATGACTATGTGAAAGAAGTACCTTGCCTATGTGATACAGAAAGAATAGGCGTATTTCTTTCCAAAGGGATGGTAATATTTCTTTCCATTACAAATGAGCCCAAGTTGAATCCCTATCCATGTTTCAATCCTGGGTAGTTTGGTTCAGCTTAAGACAAGGGCCATTTGTAAAATCTGTGTTTGGATTTCAAGCAACTCCCCCAAAGTTCGGACTGTTCTGATCTTGGTTTTTTGTTCAGGCCCATTTCCAGTAACAAACAGCCCAGCTGGTGCAAGTCAGTGTAGTTCTACCGATTTACACCACCTGAAGATCTGACCCATTGTGTACACTTGGCTTCCACATTTATATATTTCCTAATACAGTGCATGATTTTATAGCCATGAGTTTATAATAGGATTCACATTTCTTCTAAGAGCTATGATAGGTACGACTAGTCTGAATACATGCAAAATGTTCTGGGCTTGTGTCATCTTCTGAGACAATGTTAGCCAAGTACATATGCCTTACCAAAGAATAAAATTATTGTTGCTAACTATCTCCTTTTTTAAAAAAAGCAATTTATTTATTTAAGAAGTTTTTACAGGTTTACAAATCCTTGCCATGTAGTTGTCAGAGAGAAAACCATAATCATTACAACACTGGACTTTTGTTTAGGGAAATATGAAGTAATATAATAAATAATAATAACCAGCTCTGCTAATTATTAGTCGTCTGAGGATTTCCTTTTTAATTACAAAATACACTATTATATAAAAAGAATGTTATAGAACTATATAGAAAATATTTCAGATTCATTTTCAACTTAGATGCGGCCCCTCTCACACCACTTGTGTCTGTAGAATGAGAATAAGGAACACAAATTGTAATGTCCAAAAAAGAGCCCATGTAACACTGAAGCTGTTAGGCCATTTAATGGCCTCTGGTAATAACCACTTTGGGCTACTTTAATGCAAAGAAGAAAAGCATAAAACTTTCCCCATTAGTAATACTTGAACAGCAAGCCTCACGCAGGCATGGAATTTGCCACTCCACCCCAGTGCAGTGCTGGGACTTACCCCTCCCTCCTTCCCCGGCGCAGCCTCATTGGCCTGACTGGAACTGCCCCCCCCCCCCCCAATATAGAAGTCAAACTATGCCTATACTTCAAAGCTCTTTACAAACATTTGCTAATGATTCTTTTTTCTAATTAGTAGAAATTGACTACGTCAAAAGGCCACCCAGCCAATTAGCCCAGTTACATATTCAAATCTCAAAGCTCCTGACCCAGAGCTTTCAAATGGTTGATGAAGCTGTCACAAAACAGTGTGCTGCACCCAAATTAAAATCACTGAATGGGGCTGGGAGGAACCTGAAGGCAGTGTATCAAATCTTATCAGGTGGAACTGATGTAAAAGCTTTCCTCCTGACGCAGCAGTATGAAAAATGAATTGCTTAATTCTGCAATCCCTCTGCTCATGCCAATAGTCCCATTAAAGTCACTGCAGGTGAAATTCATCCCAGGATAAGGCCTATGCACCACATAAACCCTAATTTGGGGGCTTAAGAGGCATATGGGTTTTGTGCTGAACCTCTGCACTAGGCTGAATTTCATCCTATTTGCAGCACTGGATACCACATTCTTCTATTTGAAAAGAAAAGGAGGACTTGTGGCAACTTATTGTTAGTCTCTAAGGTGCCACAAGTCCTCCTTTTCTTTTTTGCGAACACAGACTAACACGGCTGCTACTCTGAAACCTTCAATTTAAAAGTTATTCAAACAACAGCCTAAACATCAGAGGTCAGCCTGCAGGTACAGGGCTGCCATTAAAGAGAAGTCCATATTTACCACCTACAGTAGTTAATTTTGCCTTTGTATTTCCTTTCTAATTACACCCTGGCAAATTCAGAAAGTGCAGTATGGTAAATGTTTTGCTAAATGATGCTTACTATAAATACTATCTTTATCCAAATTGCCCTCTCATTAAGAGGGTGTCTCTCTTGGTTCTCACTTGTCGCTCTGCCATTTGAAAGAGATTTGCCACTTACTTTAAAAGAGATCAGATAAATCGCTCAGTTGCTGCCTTTTATACCAAGAGGGAAAATGTACATAAATACGTAAAAGTAACCTGGCCTTTGTGCTTTGGATTTCTTCATTCATTCATCTAAAAGGGCTGTTAAATGAAAAATATTTACCAAACAGCAGCCCAGTTTAGCCACTTATGAGAACAGCTGCATATGAGAAACTTGTTCATATTTCATACACAGTGAATGTTTTAACCCTGAACAAGTGTGTGCTACAGGAGATTAATATCTACATAGGCTAGCTGAGAATAAATTAACTCTTGATGACACAATGACTGTCTTAGCAGTGTTCACTGAAGAAAATTGCATGGTATACAAGATATATAATGTATTTTTGTGAAGAATGTAGGGAATAATTTACATGACTGTGCTTCTTTCCATATCACACTAGAACATCAATAAGCGTCTATTGTCTTTAACAGAAATGTAAATCATGTAGGGTTTTTTTTTGTTAAGAAGGATAATACTGGGCCAATAATTCACAAAGAATAATTCATGTAATGAATTTTGCCTCTTTCTCTGTTCATGAATTGTTCATAAACTAGTCATGATTTTCTCAAATTTTCATTCTCTAAATTATTTCTACATAAAATTCTTGGTTTGTAATTTGTTCATGAACAGTTGGTCGAGAGCATTTCAGATTAAAAATTTGGGCTGTTTTGATTGGACACATAGGTCACACAGTACAATATATTTCTCTTCCCTGATTTGATGAACTTCACTCTTAGAATTAGGTTGCTGGTGTGAATACTTGTGATTATAAACTCAAAATTGGATTTCTGCAAATATCTTACAATTTGCTTAAAATGTGATGTTAAAGCAAATGTTCCTGTTGGCAATGAGTAAACGGTGTGGCTAGAATATTCACAAAAAGTGAATACAAAAAGGGATGAAGACCAGAGTGGGTCGAAAAATGCCAACTATTTTTCATTGGCTATCTTGAAAAAAATTAAGGTTTTCAAAATCTTCATTGAAAATAGATGTCAAACCACCCAAACCTCAGGTTTTGAAAGTAATTTTTGGTATGAAAACAAAAGTTTGCTTTCAAAATGAAAAGCCAAACATTTTTACTGAAAACCAAAAATTGCCAACTCCCCCCCCCCATTAATGGGTTTTGGTTTCCAGGTTTGTTTTGTTTTGTTTTTAAATTTTTTTTGACAAAATGAAAAATTTCTTGAGGAAGTTTGTTTTAATGGGAAAAAAAATTCAATCAAAAATGTTTAGATAAAATTTCAGCCAGCATTTTAAAAAGGATTTCATTTGAAGTCTGAGTTCTCTAACTTGTCTAGAAAATCTCCTAGTTCCCTTCATCTACCTCTCTGATATTTGGAGGTTGTTTAGCAGTGAACAATGTCCAAAGTTGAAATCAAGGGCATGTAAATGAAATTATCAGATAAAATTGTCCAAGATTATTTTGTTTAGTCGCAGAAATGACTGAGACCTGCTGTGAACTAGGTGGAGTTAATTCATGCTCTAAGTGACACCATGCAATCTCCATTTTTGAAGTATTATACTAGTGACAAAGATCTTGTGAATATTAAGTTTCTTGCAGAAGCATATCCAGTCAGAGCTGTGTGTGTGTTAGTATTCGTGATAGGGAAGAACAGGGATATGATGTTCTATAAGAGAAATTGTCTAATGATTATTTGATACTTGGAAACAAATTAAGAATTTTTCTGAACATCCCTGAGTCCGCTTCATAAAATATTACAGAGATATTAAAGTTTTAATCCTTTATCCATTCAGTCTGGGTCAGAAGAGTTAAACAAACAGTTGACCTATGTGCATCAGATGGAGTTTTTTGGTGAGCTGAACAGTTGTGTGTAGACCAACAATGCAGATGTGAGGGACACCCACTGTAATGCGACTGTAGTTAAAGATCTCTTGGTTTTTGTTTAAAGCCCCTGTCAAGGTTCCTTCCCCACTCTGAATTCTAGGGTATAGATGTGGGGACCTGCATGAAAACCCCCTAAGCTTATTTTTACCAGCTTAGGTTAAAACTT
Source organism: Natator depressus (assembly GCF_965152275.1). Lineage (NCBI taxonomy): Eukaryota > Metazoa > Chordata > Testudines > Cheloniidae > Natator > Natator depressus. The sequence continues at coordinate 13,352,752 of NC_134245.1, read as the reverse complement.
CCCCAAGGCACAAACTATTTTACCTTTTGCCCTTGGACTTTATTGCTGCCACCACCAAGCGTCTAACAAATATATAACCGGGAAAGAGCCCGCTTGGAAATGTCTTTCCCCCCAAAATCCTCCCAAACCCTACACCCTCTTTCCTGGGGAAGGCTTGATAAAAATCCTCACCAATTTTGCATAGGTGAACACAGACCCAAACTCTTGGATCTTAAGAACAATGAAAAAGCAATCAGGTTCTTAAAAGAAGAATTTTAATAGAAGAAAAAAATAAAAGAATCACCTCTGTAAAATCAGGATGGTAAATACCTTACAGGGTAATCAGATTCAAAACATAGAGAATCCCTCTAGGCAAAACCTTAAGTTACAAAAAGACACAAAAAAGGGATATACATTCCATTCAGCACAGCTTATTTTATCAGCCATTTAAACATAACAGAATCTAACGCATATCTAGCTAGATTACTTACGAAGTTCTAAGACTCCATTCCTTTTCTGTTCCCGGCAAAAGCATCACACAGATAGAGAGAACCCTTTGTTTCTCCCCACCCTCCAGCTTTGAAAGTATCTTGTCTCCTCATTGGTCAATTTGGTCAGGTGCCAGCAAGGTTATCCTAGCTTCTTAACCCTTTACAGGTGAAAGGGTTTTTCCTCTGGCCAGGAAGGATTTAAAGGCATTTACCCTTCCCTTTATATTTATGACAGCCCCTTTATCCCCTTTCTTTAAAATCAGCTCTAAAAATTTACTCCTCTCTAAAACTTGGTACTCATCTTTCAGCCCAGGAGTAATATTTAATGTATGTGTAATATATAATACAAACAATGTATATAGGTTTTGTATATTCAAAATAAAGCCTAATGATCTCCCTGATCCAGACTTATCACTGCAGACATCGTAATGGTTCATCTTATCTACCATAGGTATTGCAATAACTACTGTAGATATATGGATTGTAATCATGACAGTTTTTGAACCTGTCCTTGATGTGCAGCACGTATTGAAAGCTAAGTAGCTGATTTTCCAAAATACTTATGCATTCTGCACATTGAAGAGAAAGACTGAGCCTTGATTTTCCTCTCTTCTTGGGGAAGGAGCTAGGCCAGACCCAAACTTAGTTTTTTTTTAAATGCTTTTTTAAATCCATCCCCCTGCCCTCATACTGCTAGGCATGCTGTTCCTGTGCTAATATATTAAGAACCTTTTATTGCACTGAAGAGTGTATAAAGTTCACTGCTTTGCCATGACCTTTTCTCCTTTAAATTGTTTCATCATTGCGACCAACATGGCTCAAAGATGTAAAACTTTAAAGGAAGTTTATTTCTAAGAAGGTTAAGCAGGGTTTTGCTATGCCCTTTCTACATTCTTCCAGACCTTCTAAAAAGACTGTAACATAAAGATGATAGCCTCTTTAATTACATTTTGTTGTCAGAGGAAGCACACATTAAAAGAAAAGTAACCCAACACTCCTGTAGTTGAGGGTCATCCCAATAATCTCAACCAGGTTCACAACATTTGGAAAATCCCAAACCTTCTGTCAACTGATTTAAGCAATTTTTACGCATGCAAGAAATACAGTCATCTGGCACAAGGCTCTAGTACAGGGCTCAGGCAAAAGGATCTGGTTTCAGTTTGCCAGAGAGTTTCATGAGCAGTTGGAAAGATTTCACAATGGCGAGGTTTTATCAAAAGACAATCCCCAAAAGCAATATTCCCCTCCCCGTTCCACCAGACCCATTTGCAGAAATATTTCTTTCCTCCAAACTTGTTGCAAACAGAGGCCTGGACTGTTTAACTCTTGTACTGTATGTAGTATTAGTTCTACCTAAGTTTAGTGAATAGCTCTGTCAAAGGAGTGGTTTGCCTGCTGGGGTGGCATTCTGCCAGCTTCCTTGGCCTAACCAACCTTGCTTGCATTGCCTTTCTTAAAATAAAGGGAGAGATCCCATCTTCACTCTCACCCATTTTATATTTATGTAACTCCAGTTACTTCAGGGTTTCAACAGAGACTTCAATGCAATTACTCTTAAGTTAAACCAGACAATTATATTGATACTTGAGCAATCTCCATAGGATAGGGTGACCAGATGTCCTGATTTTAAAGGGACAGTCCTGATATTTGGTGCTGTGTCTTATATAGGTGCCTATTACCCCCCCCCCCTCGCATTTCAATTTTTCACACTTACTATCTGGTCACCCTACGATAGGATGCTGGGACATACAGTGCACATGTCCACCAAAGACATCCAAGGCCAATGCAATGAAGACTGGCAGAACAACATGGTGTGACGGTAAAAATTACACAAGGGGACATGAAACTTCTTAGAAGGTTTTGTTTTGTTGAAATTTAAAGAAGCTATAGAGTATAGGTGTTATGGGGGCTCCTTGTTTGTGGACCTGTAAGTCTGGCACAGGAGTCTCCTCATACACAATGGTTCACCTTTTCTCAGGGTCATGCCAACTTGTTCTCTTTCCCCGAATACAACAAGAAATGTATGTATCAGAAGACACTGACAAGCTGCCTTTGTGTCCTTGGGTAAGTCACACCCTCTGTTTCCACACCTGTAAAATGAGGATAATTCTTACAGTACAGTAGCAGGCTTAATGCCCTAGAAATATCCCCTACAGATTCCCTATATCTGACTTTAGGCCCTACATCTCACTTTAGAATCCTATTCCCCTACAGATTCCAGGACATTGGGACAACCTAAGAAGACTGGTCCCAGAATACGTTCCCAGATTGTACTGAGCTCTGTGCATGCTGGGACAAGTTTTGAGCGATTAGTCAGTGATGAGTGAATACTGATATGGTACATACATGATCAATAAAACTCATAACTTATGTATCTCCCCATTTACTCTCTAGACACTCCCCCCAACCTAAAGATGTAACAGTTGGTTCACAGGACATTGTGAGGACTAAATCACTAATGTTTGCAAAGTGCTTTGAGGATGAAATGTGCTATATAATTATTGCTATTTCTAACCCCCCCCTTCAGTTCTCCACCAGCACTTACATGCCCACACAGCCTACAAAGACTGCTTTTTTATATACCATGACTGGTATCATCTCTAGCCCCTGAAAGCAGCCAATCCACAACTGGAGGTGCCTCCTTCACCGAGGATTTACCTCCCAGATCTTCATCAAGGTGGTGAAATCAAAACCCTCGCAAGATTATGTCATTCCTAATATCAGACCAGTGGTTTCTTCACTCTCTTGCAGTTCTCATTTCACAGCCATGGCCATCCTTCCCACCCCCTAACTGCCATAACATGGCTTTTCTCTTAGAGGAGTCTCAGAAGAATGCACGAGCCACTCACCAGGCTGTCTGTTGAAGTTTACAGACAATGCAAGCACAGAGTGGTCCTCATGCTGATCTCACTTGTGGCTTGTTTACTCAAGCCCACGGTGTTGACTACAGGGGTGTGAGTTGCAGCATGCACTAATGCGTTGTGCTGAAACTGTGTCGTACACATGCAGCTAGAGTGAACGAGGAGGTATTTAGTTTGCATTAACATAGTCTTGCTTGAAATGGGACTAGGTTAACACAAACTAAGGACCTTTCAGTTCACTCCAGCAGGATCTACGCGAGCCAGTTACAGCTCAACACTTGACTGGGTGCTTCAACATACCCTCATGTAGTTCTCATGGGGGGGGGGGGCTGCATAGACAAGCCCTTACACTGGTTTTACATTTGCATAACTCCACTGTTGTCAATGGATTTCCTCCTGATTTACACCAGAGTAAGCAAAATCAGTATTGGACAAAGGGACTTCAGGAACATCTCCTCCTGCACTTTGAGGACCCCAACAAAGAATTGCTCAACCTGCAAGCCAATTCCACCATAACGCCACCCTCCCCTCCGGCCTTTAATAGTCATTTGAGGGAGTAGTGTGGTGGGGGGGGGGCAGGAGGGGAGTCAGTTTCCTCTGCAGCATTTTTTGACTAAAATGTCTTGGGGAGGAAATCAGAAGGTTGGCCTTCTCCTTCTTCAAATGAGCAACAAGGGAAACAGCATCTGGTTTTCCTCTACCTCTAGTTATTATATGTGCTGCCATATTACCTTTTTCTGGGTGGAGGGGAGATTTTTCTGGTGTGCTTTGATAGTCACAAGACACTTTCCCCCCTATGGATTTAAAGGAGTATGTTCTGGCATGGATGTTTCCTCTCTATCCTTAGCTTGGTCAGGGAGGCCAGTAGCTGCTAAAAGCTGGAAGATACCAAATGGGAGTTGATATTTTCAAATGGAAATGGAGTCCTCAAAGGATGTCAACAGGATAGATTAGTGGAGGTGTTTCTGCAGGAGAAACATAGGGAATGTTGATGTGGTTGGTCATGGCATCTTCTGGGCCAGCATGGCCCACTTTAGCACTGCAGTGGCCAATTAGAGGTTGTTTGTGTGTGGGTATGCTTTGGGGGAGTTGGAAGTGGAGGAAACAGCATCAGTCATGAAATTAATCTGAGTCCAGATACCAAATCTGGACCAAAAGGAATCAAAATTCATTTTAAATAAAAGGATTTATATGGAGGAAGAGGGAAAATAACCTAAAAGAATTAACAGACTATTTTGCTGAATTCGGTTGCAAACAGAATCTGAGGTTAGCTGGAGGATTGTGCTTCAGTGACATTGATGGCTGACTGAGCGGAGGAGAGTCATCCTTAGGGCATTACTGGATGTGCTGGAGGCTCAGTACAGCACACGAGAGAACATTTTTGATTTAGCTTTTTTGGGTCAGCTTCAGTATTGCTTTTTTGTTTTGTTTTTAATGCATTTAGGGTCAGTGAATTGGTGGCCCTGATAAACACGGGACATTGCATACTCAAGCATGTTACTTCAGTATGTCTCTTTTCATGGAGTAGTCTATTTTTATGAACTGGCTCTGAGGGACATAAACCTTTCCTGCCCCATGATAATAGGTTGCCTTAGCCTAGTTTTTTGGTTTTTTTTTCCTGGTGACAGGGACTCCAGGTACCAAAGCATTTCCTCACCTCTGCAGACTGAACCAATGAGAATATTGGCTAAGGGGCCTTAAAACCCAAGGCTGACTCAGTACGTCAGACAGCCTAAGTGAGGTGTGGGTTGTCACACTTCATTTTGGGATATTATTGGCCAGCATCTCAGGTGGTATGAATCAATGTAGTTCTACTGGAGTATAATTCACGGGAACTTCGCCGATTTACACAGGCTGAGGATCAGGCCCTAAATCTCACTTTAGAAGCCCATTCCTTCTCCATACATCTGTAACTAATGATATGCCATGCCACTGACAACGTAGTCAATGGCTCACAGTCTTATCCCCAAATGCAAAGCCTCTATTTTGCCAGCCAACAGGAGGCTCTGAAGGAAGATATAGTCTGTACTAAGTCTCCTACTTTTCTTGACCTTCAGACTTTGGGTTTGCCTGCACAGAGCTCCAGTCCTACATACCAATGTAACCCAGTGCCAACTGACCACAGAGGCAAGGATGCCCCTGTTTTTAATTGAGGAAAATTTGATCAGAGGAAGGACTTATAATTAGAGGATAATAATACATCTGCCTAGTATTAGAATGGTCACCAGCTCCATTCAGTTGCATCTGCCAAACCACCATTAGGGTTATCATCAGCGTGGACCTTTCAAGAGGGATGTTAGATTGCAAGACGGGAACAGCTGTAACTCCTTGTTTTAGGTTTTTTTACATTAGATACTGGAGGGACACAGAAGCCAATGTGATTGTGTTAAGTGTAACTGAGCATAATTCTGCAGCTTGACTGGTTGCCTAAGAGCGTCATGTACTCAAAGCAATAAATATCTCTTTCCAGATCATGATGTGCTGGCAGTGTTGGGGCAGCAATGACATGGGAAAGGCCCAAGTTAATGATATACATTTTAAAAGATTATACAGATATCAAAGACATGTTTAGCAAAGTATCTATTGTCTAGCTCACCAGAGTATCTCAGTGAGTATGGAAAAATGTGGAGTGTGTGAAGTAGGAGGAGAAAAGTAGAGACTGCATTATTTGATTACTATCTGAAAAAGGGTGAGGCAGTTGCCATTTGTATTTGCAGAGCACTTTAAAAGTTTTTAATTAATTGTTGGGATTGTGTGTGTGCGCAACCTATAAAGCATTGTTGGTCATGCTCCTGGCAGTCATGGTGAAGAAAGATTTATGGGTAGGGTGTGTGTGTGTCAGAGGAGGAAACAAGTTTTGGAGACTTTTCACTACACAAGCCTGATCCTGTGCTGATCTGAACTCTGAAAAAGATTTGGGGGCGGTGGTGGACAAATCAGTTGAACAAGAGCCCAGTTTGATGCTGGGGCCAAATGAGCAAATGAAACCCTGGGATGCACAAACAGGGGAATCTTGAGTAAGAGTAGAGAGGTTATTTTACACCTCTATATTTATTGGCACTGGCGTAACCTTTGCAGGAACATAGTGTCCAGTTCTGGTGCGCACAATTCAAGAAGAATGTTGATAAATTGGAGAGGGTTTAGAGAAGAGCCATGAGAATGATTCAAGGATTAGAAAACCTGCCTTATGTAACAGACGCACAGAGCTCAATCTATTTAGCTTACAAAAACGAAGGTTAAGAGGTGGCTTGATTACAGTCTCTAAGTATCTACACAGGGAACAAATATTTAATAATGGGCTCTTCAATTGATCAGAGACATGTATAACATGATCCAATGGCTGGAAGGCGAAGCTAGACAAATTCAGACTAAAATAAGGTGCACATTTTTAATGGTGAGCATAATTAACCATGGGTTGTGGTGAATTCTCCGTCAGACAATTTTTAAAATCAAGATTTAATTTAATTTTTTTTTTAAAGATCTGTTCTAGAAATTACTTTGGGGAAGTTCTATGGCCTGTGTCAGCCCACAGATGATCACAGTGGTCCCTTCTGGGCTTGGAAACTATGCATCTATGGATTGTAAGGTTGATTTCTTTACCTATGGGAGAATGATTTCTTAGGGAAAAAAATATAGGCGGGACTCAGATATGGGTGGTGGTGGTGGTGAATGCAACGCACACCATCTTTGATCACTAACTACACCTCACATGGCTTGGAATTTCATTTCCAGATGAGGAGACCAGCATTCATGGTCAGTTATTACCCCTCAGCTGGACTGAGGCCGGGTTAATACTTACAAGTGCAACTACATTAGTGCATTTGCTACTATAAAAATGCCATTAAAAAGCAACAACCCCTGTCTCCACCCCTCTAAGCAAAAGCACACTCGCACTTCACCAGAAGGGTTTGCTGGTATAGCTGTTCCTGAATAGCTAGCTCTACCAGCAAATAACTTCTAGCATAGATGAGGCTTCCGTTTCTTCTGGGTGGAGAGATGGGCAGCATTATTTCCCACAAACTGGCTTGGTATAATGTCTGCAATTGGGGCCTGATCCAAACTCACTGAAGTAAATATAAAGGCTCCCTGACTGACTTAAATGGGTGTTGAATCAGGCCCTTTAATGACGGCTTGTCTAACTAGTATTTTTTTTTTTTTAAAAAGCTTCCAATGAGAGTATGCTACTGTTTTAATTTCAAATGGGACAAGGCAGGGTGTGGAAGCATGCCAATTGAATGCTGATTTTACAAGCATAGTCCTGCAAGGAGGGTGGAGTACTTAATGGTGTGGTCTTCATTGCTGTTTAAGCTAAAATTTTAAATAGTTTCAGCATTTTCCTGTTGCTCTGCAACATGCTCATAAATCAAGTGAGCTGTTTTGCTGTTGGCTCATTAAAGTGTTGAAATAATAATGCAAAACAAGAGTTTGCTACCAATTTTTAAACTACATTCAGCTCTCAAAAAGGTGGCAAGTGGTGTCGAGATTTACAGCTCCTATTTTAATTGGGAATTTACACAATAATTTGTGGCTACATGATTACGTTAAGATTATCTTATAGAAAGATCTAGGACAGTTGTTTGTGAAACCCTAGGGGCACATACCAACTTTCTTAGCTATCTAACCAACTGCTTTGCTCCACTGTTAAAAGAATGGGCCTTCAGAAGTGGTTTGATCTGCCTCTGGAAGGTTAAAGGTCAAATGACTCAAATGAAGAAAGTGATTTAATCCTATGAACCTGTGCTGTTATTGTAAAACAATATTCACCACTGATGGTACACTGTTGTATAAATGACAAACTGTGCAGTAATGGAAGTTGTTATTACATCACTGAAATCCTCACCTGCACTACATTTATGGCTCCATAAACATAGGTTTATTTAACAGCTGTGGGAACACCTATGGCCATTTTGTGTTAAAGGTCAGTCGTTCTAAATTTCAGTTTGCACATTAGTCTTCATGGTGGAGGTTCATAAAAATGTGATGACTAACATTAAGTGAGCAGAACATAACCAAAAAACAAAAACAAAAAACGGTAAGGGAATCATGCTAATAAAACTATTTTTGCCCTACCTTGTTTCTTTCAAAGTGGTTAGGATGCTTATTTGGGTCCTTGAGTATTTCTCTGAAGACAGATTTATTTATGTCATATGATCTACTTATTATATCACGCTTGAAACCAGGTTATGTGGTAGTAACTGGTGGCAAAGTTAGGGTCAGTATGGCTTAGCTTCCTAAACCAGAATATTTTTAACAGGATGCAGTCAACTGGAAACTAGTTAATTTCAAAACATGAGTTAAAGGTAGTTTCAAATGCAACACCTGCTCCTCTGTCTCCTTGCCAAGATTTGTGATTTCACAAACATTTTCCTATTCTTTTAAATATTTGTCTTCCCAGTTGCTTGTGAAAGGACCATGCAAACAACAGGGCAAGTGACTGACTGAGCAGGGGAAATGGTGAAACTAACAAAGTGTTGTCACATGCTCAAAGTAAAGAAAATTGAAAAAAATAAAAAAGAGAAATAATACATTTCAGACAGAAGTGTTTCTAAGTTGATGGTGTTGATCCTACAAAAGCACATTAAGCAGGTCCGTAAAACAAATGTTATTGTGTGATCAATTATTTCAGGTTTTAGCACTTGAAAAGTTTCAGATTTCATCTCTATTTGAAGACTGAAATAGCTATTCAGTGGCGTAAAAAGACACCTCTGTTTGTTTTTCATAACATTGTTCTGTGTTCCTTTGCCTTGGCATTGTCAAGCTAATGCTGTACAGGAATATCACAATGTTCTTTTACATAATCTCCACCCATCTTATTGCTTCAGGTGTTGCACTATTGCTTGGTGAACGTTAGCAGATTTCGAACAAATTTGCAGCAACAATCTGGGCTACTCTAAGGATTATGATTAAACCAATATATTATTATTGCCTGCTTTCCTCTTACAATGGAGATTAATAGACGGATCCAGTTTGGCCAAAGTTTTTAGGCTGGTAAAGACTACTGGGTTTGCTTACATTTTAGAAATGCAATTATTCCATTAGATTTATCAATAAATGTTAGTTAAAGATCACGAGATAATTACTGGTTTTTGTACTTTTGGAACACAGATGAAATGAGATTAAAAACAAAAAGATGTGAAGCAATAACGTAGCTGCTCTTAAGCAATGTTCAAACATATCCTTCTTGTTTAACAGCATTTTGTGTATCTATCAATCTCACCAATGATCATATAATTAACTATGCTAATAATGGTTCTCTTTAGTCTTTTTATTACTATTATTACTGTGACTTTACTTAAGAGCAATACACTGTAATTAGCAATTAATCTAGTGATCATGTTGCCTTATGCAAACGTGAGATTGAACACATTGTTTTAACCACACTAACCTTAGTTACCAATCTAAATATTGTTGCTGACACCCCTGGAGATGCACGGAGCCAAATACATGAGCTGTGCACCGAGCGAAACACTGCAGCAGCAGGCATCTTCCCAATTGAACATGGTAGCATTTACCTGTTACAAATGTTCAGTGCCAAGTGGACTGGTGACTCAGTGGAGACAACTGAGTTCCGCAGCGAGTTGAGATTCCTTATACCCAGGCTGGCAGAAGCTGGGAACAGTTGAGAGGTGACCCCTCCTCAATCTCAGCAGAGTTGTGAGGGCCACTTTGCTCTGAGAGCACCTCCTAGTGCCAGCAGGGGTGTATGGCATGCATGGTTGTTTCAGAAAAGTGGAGGGTTGTGTATGTACTGATACAAATAACTGGCAGTTAAAACTGGATGAGGAGAAAGTCTCTGGGCAACCAGTTATCCTGAGTGACTTTGGTCACGGTGAGTGGGTGAAGTAATTGCTGGGATAAAAAAAGGGTTGAACATTTTAGGAGGAAAATTCAAGATTCGGTCACTCGCAAGAGCAAAGGCCACCATGAAATGTCATTCCCTCTAATTTAGTATTTTGTGATACAACCATTTCTGTGCCTCTCTTTACTTAGACTCTCTATTTCCTTCATCATTAAATCCCCAAATTACACTCATTTACTGCACAGTCTGTCCTTCAAATGTTAGTATTTGACAACCGGTACCACACAGTGATGTCTCACCTACCATGTTTCTTTCTCTGTACTCAGAATAAAAAACAAGAAATAACTGTGTGTATTTGGTGATATTTATTGGCAAATGTTTGTTTTCTAGTGGCAATCAATCACTTTGTCCACCTCTCTCACACACGGGTGGAGAACAGAACTGTGTGACTTCACATCAGAAGGAGCCAGGATGATGTTTTATAGCATCAGTGACATAAATTATAAGAGTGTTTGCCCCCTTTTTTTGCTTCTGTTAAAAGGACAGGAAACTAATATACAAACGTTTGTTAAAAATAATAAAAAGATAGTGTCTTCAATTCTCCAAACCATGGACATTCCAAGTTCTGTCTGAAACGGTCTCTCCTTCCAGTTCACCCTCGTGTTTTTCCCGGTTGCAGCATATAGAGAACAGAACATTAGGTACTGAGCTCGGACCCCTGTGGTACCTAAGCACTTGGGGGTGAACTTATTTTATAAAATAATGCAGATTTCTGAATGTGTCACATAGAAAAATGATGTGGTTTTATGCCACCAGCATGGTTTTTGCAGTGCTCTTAAAAACAGTATTTAGAAAAGGGCATTTAGCAACCAGTTACGAAAACTGGTTTGTAAAGACGCCAACAGACTGCCAGGGGACTAAGCCACTATAATGCTGCCAAGTAATATTAATCCAGTAAGTGAAAAAGCACCTTTAAATATTTTGTAATCACACAGAAGTGTAAAAGCTGAATGCACAACTCAGGTTTTTGGGGGATATTGGCACTCAGAAATAGAATTAATACAAAATGGCAAAAAATATTTTCCATCTAGCATGTGCAGCAGTCTAAACCTGCATAATTCCCACTACATAATAAAAACCAAAACAAAGCACCACCTTGTAAAAAGTCTATATAAAGTTGAAGATCTGACACTTATGTGTTTCTGAATAATCTGTTTTAGCAATCCCCACCTCTCTTGAGCTGTGCAAATTCATCAAGAGGTAGGGGTCTGGTGAACCCAGTATTTACACACTATTTCAGTGTTGGATGTAATTAATCTTCAACTGTATGAGCCTCTTTGTGATGTAAAGCCAGTGCTGACACTCTTGTGTAAACAAGAAGATTAGCATATTTACAAACTGGTAGATGTTACTTTGATCAGTTGATGCTTGCACTGAAAGGGCATGCTGGCATGTGGGTTCACTCTTCATGGGACAAAGACCTCTAATCCTTTTACACTTATTCTCAGATCCATATTTAGAATTCTGACTTGTATTTTCTATATCCATTTGAGCTCAGCTTTAGTTTGTTTAGCAATGTTCATCCTTTCTTTATGCTCACTAGTGACTCATACTAGTTTGTTTTCTTAGCAAAGCCTGCAGTAAAATTCCATAGTAGCAAATGACCTGGGTGAAAACCCTTTAAATATAGATTTAATTATGAGGGCAAATTGGAACCACTTGCAGTCAGGTTTTTTGATGGCCTATATAAAAGTTTTCACTGTTTTTCTTCTTGCTTTTCAGTAAGTGGCTTGCGTAGGGTTAGTGTGAAACTTAGGCAGCACTGAGGCCATTGTACAATGGTCTCTAGTTTTAATATGCATTTATATTAATCTTGAGGACTTTGAAAGAGGCATCTCTAGGTTTTTGTGATTCTCCATCATAATATTATTGGTAAACTTTAAACCTTACACAACTCACTTTTAATGCAAACTATACTCTGCAGGACCTATCTGCACTAGAAATTGTATGGTGGCAGGGCATCATGGCAAGATAATGATCTGAACAGATTATAACAAGCTGACTCTTCTTTGTTTAGATGGCACCTAACTGTGTTATGCCCCTGTTACTGAATTACGTAAAATGGCAGAATCCTGGAGTTTGTTATTCAGTGAGTAGACTCAGTAAAGCCAATGAAACTAATGTGTCAGAGGAAGGGTTTGCAGGGTTGGGCCTTAGAGAGGTAACTTAATTCCATAACACAGTTTGGTTCTGTCTACATAGGCAAGACCAAGCGTGTGTTTATATGGTTGCCTGAGAGGAGAGTTTTGGAGTACAGAGGGGCCCACAAATACCTTTGCAGGGGCATGTGTGTACAGTAGATGGGACATCACAACCTTCTTTAGTTGTACATGCTTTCATTAATTAACTGTTTTAAGACCAAGGACACTCATCATATCTGTACGCACTGAGACTGTAGAGACAAGTCTGCTCATTTTTTTGCACCTCTCCTCTTCTCTCACTCCATATTGGAGCCTCAGTTGTTTCTGCTCCATTCTCCAAAGAGAAGTCTACCCCTCCTTCACACCAGTTTAGCCTCTTACAGGCAGTGAAGTTATGTCTTCACTGCAGAGTTAACCCTGGTCTCTCACTCAGGTGTTGTCCCTAACCTGGCTTCCATCCACACCCAAAAGACCCTGACACCAGTTTGGTGGTGCTTTCAACCTAGGCTTGCTGGCTTGTGCTACAGACTAAAGCCAAGGTGAGGTGTTCCCTTGATCTGGTAATCTACCCAGTTTGTAGGGAAGACACAGGCTGAACCGCTCAAGTGCTGATAGTGATGCATTGCTTCTCACAATTCCTTGTGGGAAAGAATCACAGAGTGGCTCACTGCAGGGCAAAGAACCATAGGATATGCTGCCAGAAGTCCTAGCACCACAAGTGGGTGAGTGCAGCCCTAGTGAGGACACAGTACCTTGGGTGTGGCTTTGCAGGGTGGCTGCTCAATCCTGTGTTTGGCTAACCTAGATGCTCAGACCTGGGTGCTGATCCCCTGAGTCAACATGGCAGTCAAGACATAACTGGAGTGGTGAACTCCCCACTCTCTTCCCCTCAGTGATCTCATCTTTCCTGCTGGCTTTGTCTCATCTGCCAGTTATATCTCACACTCTGGGCTTGATGACAGTTTCACCTCCTGCCCTTACTGGTCAACATGATCCTTCTCCCATCTGCTAATTTCTGGCCTGAGGAAGGAGTCAAGAAGCAGCAGGAGAGGGAGAGGCTGGTCATGGTTGGGAACAGACACAGAAGGAGGAAAGGATGTAGGGAGGTGGGATAATATGAAACTGCCTCTTCCGTAAAGTCCCAAACCATCTCTTCTCACTGACAAATATAAATGAGCTCCTGGCCCCCTCTGGAAATTAGCCAGAGTCAATTTTCAGAGGGGTGATACTTAACTAGTTTTTAGTTCACTCTAGTTCTAGTAACTAGAGACCTCTCCTGGGGTGTCATAGAAGTTATTATAAACACATGTACCGGTATATAGGATGGGATCCTAAAGGATCCCCACAGTACTTTACAAAGTTAAGACATCCACGGTTATACAGCTTGGGTCATGGCAGTCTGTGCCTGGTTTCTGGAGCCGGACATTGAATGCACTACTTCGTCAAATGAACAGCGCAAAGAAGCAGCATAATTAATAATTGCCTTGTATGCCACATGTATTCTCTCAAGTTGTGAATGCACAATGCCCTCTCCAATAGCAAAAATGCTAGTGTGTTTCTTAGAATGTTGCATTATGTAGCATGTAGTTACACAAATTAAAAAAAAGTGAGCCTAGCTTTCCCCCCTAAAACTCGAATATAAACAATGAACAAGATCTATGTTATGATTTCTTGTGAAGCAAATGACAACAGGTAAAGTATTCAGAAAAGAAAATGATATACTTGTCTTGCATTACTCACGGCGTGTCACATGTATGTTAGATCTATCACTGATTAAAACTCTTTTTAAGCTGATAATCAAAAAAAGCTTGACACTTCATTTAGCTCATTTCATGATTGGGTTATCTTAAGAAGGACAACTTGTCTGTAAGCAAAAGTACAGGCATTTAATTTTCAAGATTTTTTTGAATTGAGGAAGTAACTGCTTACTGTTCTTCTGTCTTAGAAGGAAAATAAAATTTAATGGAATAATATGGCTGCAATAACTGTTTGGTGAAATCCTGTCTCCAGTGAAGGCAATAGGAGTTTTACCATGGACTGCAGGGTGGCCGTGATTTCACCCATAGTATCTCGTATCAATCTTAATGGGAAAAAGTATAGTAATGTGGCTTTTTGGAATCTCATTGCAGCATCTATTGTTACCGATTTCAAATGGTGTAACTGTCTGTGCTTTTCTTTTTATTAACCGAAGAAGCGTTTTAACAAGCTCCTGATGTTTTCTTTCATTTTTTCCCTCCCTTGGTATATTTCAATCTGTAAGTACTTTACTAGAAGCATTCCAAGGTGTTTTGAGGAGAAGATAACCCGAGATTCAGCTTCACATACATGTAGTTGATGTATCAGAAATATACTTTAGATTTGCCAGTTTCATTCCCAAGGTTACCATTGACCTGTGTTGCTTCAGAGGCAGCTGTGAGTGCTCTGCCCCTCTGAAAATTAGGCACCCCAAACCCGAGGAACTTACAAGGAGTGCATACTTTTGAAAATTAGGGCCCAGCAGTAACACAGATTGTGGAAACTGCTTATTCACATGCACAATTTTATGAACATTCGTTATCCCACTGCCTTCAGCTGTATGACTCCTGTGCTTAAAGTTAAGTATGTACCTGTTTGCAGGAACCAGAGTCAAAGCAAGGCAATGGAGGAACTGGGAATAGAACCCAGGTCTCCAGATTGCTTAGCGTGTGCTATCTCATAATGGTGCTGTGCCATCCCATCCTGAGCCACAGCACGTGACTTTACAATGGACAACAATTCACCTAAAGAATGCAGGATCAGGCCCTTTGTAAGCCAGCCTGAATGCTGCGTACTAGCTGAGCAATGGACTGCATGCAGGGAACTTGCATGAAGGCGGAAGGACTCTTTCTCTTGAGTCTGCGGAGCTGCGGAGCTCCCACAGCTGCTGCATTTCCCCCGCCCATTGGAGCTTTGGCTTGAGGATCCGAGTCGTCAGATGCCATTCCCAGGTGCATGGAGGATGCGGATCCTCATTAGCCCTTACCACATACACCGTGGAACCACATTAATTACACCGTTTTGAAGCCCTTTCATGGCTGTAGAGCCATGGGCAGGACTGACCCCTTTTATGATCTCATAGGTCTTTCATCTGACATTTTTATGGACATAATCAGAGAGAAAACTTCATTTTAGAGAAATTTCCTATTTAGAAAAAGTGGGATACTAATTTCGTATGCACCAGAGCATTTTCTGTGAACATTAGGATGTGAAAACACTATTAAAATTATTATATTGGTGTATTTGGGTCTTTAAAATGGCACCTTCTTAATAAATCTGTCTCTAGCTGATTTATGCATTCCATTAGGATTTAGTGCCGATAGTTGTTCAGGGCAGTCTGAGCTGGTCTTTCAGGAGTTTCCTGAGCTTTATCAGTCTATTTTCACGTGGTCATGTTTCACCCACTCCGTGCTTTAAAATGTTTAGTACACAGAACACAAAGTTAGGCCCATGTTTGTTTTTACTGGTGGAACCTCTTTCCTTTCTTCAACATTCTCAAATGTTCCCTGGTTTAAGTAGAGTTATCTAAGGTAATCCAGTCTTGCCCTTACCAGGGATATTCCACTTTGTTCATAAGCACATAACATAACTCTAGTCCCCAGTGATTTCATTGTGAAATTAAAACCCAGACACTCATCCAGATGTCTTAGAAGATAAGGGCAGGCCTAATCCCTATGTCACAGAGGACTTGAGGAGCAGGAATTCACCTATACATCATCACATCATTATTAGCCTGGACCATGGCAAGCCCAACACAAACATTTTCCACAGGGCTTGCATTCAGGCTTGGCAGCATTAGGAAAATACCCTCCAGCAATGTGTTATTTTAGGCTGAAACAAAAGTAGACATGAATGGCAATAGAAACAGAGAAGTATTGTTTTTATTTTCAATGTGAACCCATAACTAGTCTTAAATGAAAATCAAACTAACTTAGATGTAAATACCAGCCCGTACAAATGAGCTATCAAATATCACCACACTTATTTTGCATTGGAATACTGATGCTTGTCTTAAGCAGCATGATGCACTATGGGAAGGACAATTTAGCTGGAAGAAGCTGAAAGCTTTATCTGATTAAAACTGATATGATGATTGATTTTGACAGAGGGATCACTTCCATTCCAAAAAGAGAGGAAACAAAAACATTGTGTATCTGTCATTAACATGAGCCATGGCACTCAAATCAGAAACAAAACATGGTCCCATGACAGGCTCAAAGGCAAACGTTGCCCTCGTTCCTGTAGCCCCACTGGCTTCAGAGCAGATTCTAAGCCGCTGCATTATCTCCACAAAATGAGAAGTCTCCCCCAAACTGCTGCCACATTTGAAATGAGTGGAACAGATGAAAATGGAATGTGGGACAGTGGTTAGAGTAGAGGCCTGGGAATAAAAATATGTGGTTCCCGCTCCAAGCTCTCTCATGGATGCAAGACTTTAAGCAATACCCAGGCACAAGGAAGGCGTTGTAGTATTGAAAAGGGATTTGGATGCTCTGGATTTGATTCCTGACCCTGCCACATAGATCTCCTGTGTGAACTTGGGCATGTTATATAGGGTGAAATTCACACACGTGCAGGAGGCCAACAAAAGGCCTATGTGGCATTTGAGGCTTCTAAATAGAGCTTATGTGCCATTCAAGTGATGCACAGGTCTTTTTCTGGCCCTCTAAACAGGGACACACGTCACTTTGTGTGCCTCAATGCTTCCCTCTCTGAAATGGGGATAATGCTTCCCTATGGCACAGGGGTGTTGTGAGGATCAGCACAGTAATAGGATAGTAATAGAGGTTTCCAGTGATAGAGGGGGCTTTGAATAAGCACCAGAAAGTTTATTGAGTTATATGAATTATCTGGACCTCTTGAGTGGGAGAAACTGGGCTGGAAATTTCTCGGGGAAACTAAGAATAAGTTTTCTTATTAGGTGTTGGTATTCCTTGTTCCTGGTCCAGCTAGAAACCAATAAAGAATGTATTTTCTTATAGTCCAGCACTTTGGGAAGCAGGGGGCAGAAAAGTGCAGGGTTTTTTTTTATTATTATTATTATAAGCCAAAATGTGTTTGATTTGAGTTTGATTTCCATTTTGGGAAGAGATCTGTCAGAACCAGTTTGCTCATCCTTGGTAGAAAGCAAAGACCCACACATAAATTGGAGCCTGTTTGTGTGTAATGCAATGGAGAAGCAGTTCAGCACCAGTTCATCTGTTTGACAATATGACCCCTGAAAGCCTGACACAGTCATTGAGGCCTGTACTGATCTGCTCAGTAAGTGCTGGTCTCTGCTTTGGAGCAGCTTTGATTTACATGCCTGGATTTTGCAGTTTTAGGAGAGAGAATCTGGGCTACTTCTAGGGTTGCCAACTTTCTACTTGCACAAAACCGAACACCCTTGCCCCAGTCCCACCCCTTTTCCAAGGCCCCGCCCCCGCTCGCTCCATCCCCCCTAGCTCTGTCACTCGCTCTCCCCATCCTCATTCACTCGCTCATTTTCGCTGAGCTACGGCAGAGGTTTGGGGATGTGTGAGCGCTCTGGTACGGGCCCAGGAATGAAGGATTTGGGGTGCAGGAGGGGTCTCTGGGCTGGGGCAAGAGGTGCAGCCTCTGGTGTGGGGCCAGGGACGAGGGATTTGGGTCTCCGGGATGGGAGCCTTGCAACCTTTAATGCAGTTACTATGGCAACACCCACATTTCAGAGCGGGAACTGAGGTACAAAGCAACACGCCCAAGCTCATTCAGGAAACTTGTGGTGGAGTAGAGAACTGAACCCGGGTCTCCAAAGTCCTAGGCTGATGCTCTAACTACTGAACCATCTCTCTTCCCAATCAACAGTAAGAGGAAAATGGCAGCAAGGATTGGCAGGAAGCCTTAAAATGGTTTCCCCAGTTACAGAGTAACAAACACTGCTCCACCGAACCACCACAAAGGCAGTTTCAAATCTGTTCATATCACTATAATGGAGATTAAGCTTCTGGGGACAGCATGATGCCTATGGCATGATCCTAAAAGGTGCCGACCACTCCTCGGGAGTGGGAAGCACCCTCACCTCAGTGGTGCAGGAAGTGCTTTCAGGCCCTGGGGAGTGTGGCTTTGGATGTAGGTTGCTGAAGTGACTAATGGCCCCTATCCTACATACAGCCAATCCACAAGCAGGCAGAGACACCGATACTGGCAGACCTCTCCGACTGAGCAGCTTTCTATGAGGAGAGAGAGGAAGGAGCACAGAACACAGTGCTGTGATAGTCAAAGGATGAGTGAAAAAAAAAACTCATCTCCTTACCTAATCTGGAATTCTAATGGAGGCATTAAGATGACATATTACAAGCTGTCCTTCTCAGGACAGGGTAAAGATAAAAGCCTGTCTGCCACGGCATCAAAAAACACTTCCCCTAATACCTTACCCACCCTTAATGCCAATGGAGTTAAAACAGAATAAATTTGAGCCAATATATTTGGAATGCTTGGTTACTTCCTAGCATATTGGAAAGCTTTGCAGCTGTAACTTTTCTGCCACTTGTCATTCTAGTGGTAGAAACTGGCTTTTCCTTGTCCTGATTATTACTCGCATAATTAATTGCTGTAAACTGAGGCTTCTTCCTTAAATTTTTATAAAACCTTTTAATGAAAGTCACTGCCTCATGCTTTGTGGGGGAAATCTGAGAGCTCACAGTCAAGATCAGCGTAGAGCACAAGGAGGATTGTTCCCCCATTATACTGCAAAACTGGGAGGTATGCTTTCATTAATGAAATTATGCCATGTTCTTCCTGTGGTCCTCCACTCTCTGATTCAGTACCCTCAGATGACTGAAATAGAATGGTGACTTGAGCAGTTTCATCTCATAAGTGTTCGTTCAGCAGTTTGCATGATTGCCTTCAGACCATGTGTGTATGTACATACATGGGGAACTGGGGGTGGAAGGGAGAAGAGGGAATAAGCATTGCTGAAAGTGTAGCCATATTTCTACAGTCCTAATATGTATTTCCATCCATGCTATTCAATCAGGCTTTTGTTTGTAGAAGTTTTCACAAGGTTTAAAACAATGTTAAGAAAAAGCATACTTTTTATATATTATGTAATATATACAAAAACATAATACACCCCCCCATTCATTAAAATTTCCACTACTCACCTTAAATATCAATTTACAAACACAAAAGACTAGAATACATAAACTCAAAACATTTGTGAATGTTCCACATCTGTATATGCCTCACCTTCCAAACCATTCACATCCCATGGAGAAAAATGATTGGAAGGGAGTTTGACAAAAAACAAACAAACCCCCACCCTCTATAATTATTAAGCATTCAGCAGCATCATTCCATCTTATACTCTAGAGAAACTATTTTGTAAAAACTCCTCTTAAAAAAAATCAAGGCTAAATAATGCCATTGTAATAATCTATTTATGTCAATGTACAAAGCTGTGAAGAGCTGAGTACTAAACCATATTAACAGATTTTCAAAATTATTCTTAAATGTTGTGATTGGCAAAAGACAATTGCAGCAGTGCACCACATCTGATGCTTGAAGGGAACAAAAATTGATCTGCAGAAATAGTTCAAAGGAGCCAGATGGTAGGGTGTTCAACCCATGTCCAATTTCATCAATGGTAGATTCAGCGTGCAATTTATATTACGGTATAGAATGGACATGTCCTATAACATTAGAGTTTCACACAGCTTTAGTGCCTGGGGAAAGGATGCTTTTAAAGCAGAGAGTTCTTAAATATCTCCTAATCTGTACCCCTATGTTGTTGACATTCTGAATTCCTATTGGGGAAAATAGAAAACCAGATTTATATTTTAAAACTCCATAAATCAAACTTCCTTTCTGATAGCTGATGTTTGATAATTGCTTCCCTTTTACAAATATTGCCACAAAGCATCTCAAGCAATTGAATATATACATCTTATGCAAGTGGGGTTGTCCTTTAAGTCAATACATTTAACTAAAGAAAACCTAGCATTTCCCCACCTGAACAAGGTTCTCAAAAACAGGAATCTAAAGTTAAGCTCCTGAAGTCCATAGCTGAACTGCTGAATAAGCGCTGAGCACCCACCGACTGCAATGGAACTGCCAGCTGCTCAACATTTTGGAAAATAATCAGGCCACTTATTTAGGAACCTAAAGTTAAAGTTCAATTAATAGATTCCAAGGCCAGAAGGGGCCATTGTGGTCATCTAGTCTGACCTCCTGTATTAAACAGGACAGAGAGCTTCCCAAAATAATTCCTAGAGCAGATCTTTTCGAAAAACATCCAGTCTTGATTTAAAAGTTGTTAGTGAAGGCCATGACCCTTGGTAAATTGTTCCAGTGGTTAATTACTCTTACTGTTAAAAAGGTATGCCTTATTCCTAGTCTGAATTTGTCTAGCTTCAACTCTCACACATTGGATCGTGTTATATCTTTCTCTACTAGACTAAAGAGCCCATTAGTAAATATTTGTTCCCCATGCAATTACTTAGAGACTGTAATCAAGTCACCCCTTAATCTGTCTTTGTTAAATTAAATAGATTGAGCTCCTTGAGTCTATCACTCCAAGGCATGTTTTCCAATCCTTTAATCATTCTCGGGGCTCTTTTCTGAACCCTCTCCAATTTATTAACATCCTTCTTGAATTTTGGGCACCAGAATGGGACGCAGTATTCCAGCAGCGGTCTCACCACTGAGAGGTAAAATAACCCTCTCTACTTGAAGTTCTTGGCCTCTGTACCAAAAGAAGAAAGGCCATAGAAATGCCCATAGTAAAAACCATTTTTAAAATGTGGTATTTTTAAACTGAAAATTAAAAATATTTAAAATATAGAAGGAAAACACATTCATACTTGATGACCATGCCATCTGTGTAATTAGAGACTTAAAGTGTATTAGTCACCTGGGGAATTGCATTAGCCAAATAGTCATTTGTAGTGAGCTCTTAAAGCAGAATACAGCGTATTTAGAGTAAGTATTGGGAAAATCTCCAGGAGTTGTAGGCATACCTTAATGACCATACAGTAGGAAAAAAAATCCAGCAAATATTTCGTGAAACAATTTCAGCATGACATGAATCAATGCATTCCACAGACCATCCATCTGACATGACACTGTAACATGAGAAACACTATCTTATGTACATTGCCCGTGGTGAAGGCTTTGAATTTAGGGCATTATCTCACCAAGGAGTCTTAATGATAAAGGTTCTGCCTTAAGACTCCTTGGACCAAATTCATCCAAGGCTTAAGCAAGGCCAACTCTTATTGGCACTATGGGTGAAATGCTGGCTTTATTGAAGTCAGTGAGATTTTTGCCATTGACTTCAACAGAGTCACAATTGCATCCTAAGACTCTATAGCACATGGGTTTGAAAAGGTGCACAACTGGAGTCGGAGCACTGAAATCATGTGAAACTCAGCAGCTTATGAGAACTGTCACACAAGCTTCAGGATAAGACCGATAATTTTGAGGGAAGAAGGACGACAAATAATCATTTACTAAGGCATCAAGACAGCTAAGTGCCAAGTCTAAGATGTGGTTTGCACAGCAAAGGTGTTTTACAAAGTGAGCCATGAACTTAGGTCTTGTATTTTTACTTACTGTTTGATTTTGTGTTTATGCCTTTTTACATATATTTTATGATTAGGCCTTAGGTAATTTTACAGTTATATACACGTAATTATCTGCAAGGTAGCAATATCATCTAGCTCTCTTACACTGCTTTTCATCAGTGATCTCAGAACTTTACACTAATGTTATCCCCATTTTACAGGTGGGAAAACTGAGGAAGAGAGGCAAGACTTGCCCAAAGTGAGCAGGCCGGTGGCAGAGTGGGAATAAGACACAGCTCTCCTGAATCTCAGTCCAGTATTTTATCCACTAAGCCACATTGCCACCTACCTTGTGCTTCCCCCTGTTGTTTCGTCATATCCATGTTATTCCTTGTCTTTTTCTCAGATTTTACTTTTCTGAGGGAAGGGACCATGTTTTTCTTATATATTTGTACAGTGCCTTGCACAGCAGTGTGATGTTGCACTCCATATGCTTTATGGAAATATGCTTATGAATATGACATAACTGGAATATGCTTTACGCTAAACACCCCTTGTATGATGTCATTAGAAAGCTTGTAATCTACTAAGTGCGTTCATCCTATTTGTTTGCAGGTATTATTTCTATATGCAGAATTAGGAGAATAAGATATTAACTTGTATCACTGATGTAAACATATTCAGTGGAGGCCATTAAAGGTGCTTCAGAAACAATCAGTTGTAAATGGCCTTAATTACTTGAAAGCCTTCCTGTGTACGTGTGGGCCAGCCCATGGGGACTGGAGACTAGGGGTCTTTCAGTGACATGTGACCATGTCACCTGGTAATGAAATCCATTTTAAATCTGGTACTTTTCCATTTAGAAGGAGGGGTGGGGACCCAGAGAGTCAAAAGATTCCCACCGTGTACCAAAGCTATAGAAGGGGGTGGAGCAGGACAAAAGAGGCTGACAATCATGAGAAAACCCCGGTTTACCACCTGAGATGTTTGCTGGAGCTAACAAAGACTGTACCGGGGAAAGGTTGGGCCCAGACTAGGAAGGAGTCTAGTCTGTGAAAGAAGCTTATTGAAACATCTCTGAGAGTGAGATATTACCTGTAATCAGTTTCTTAATTTATTAGGCTTAAACTTGCGAGTTTTTGCTTTATTTTGCTTGGTGACTTACTTTGTTCTGTCTGTTATTACTTGGAACTACTTAAATCCTACTTTTCATACTTAATAAAATTAATTTTGTTTATTAGTAAACCAGAGTAAGTGATTAATACCTGGGGGAGCAAACAGCTGTGCCTCTCTTTTTATCAGTGTTATAGAGGGTGGACAATTTATGAATTTACCCTGTATAAGCTTTATACAGAACAAAAAGGATTTATTTGGGGTTTGGATCCCACTGGGAGCTGGGTGCTGGAGGCAAGTAACCTGCTGAGCTGTTTTCAGTTTTGGGAGCATGGCCCAGACTCTGGATCTGTGTTGCAGCAGGCTAGCATTGTCTGGCTCAACAAGGCAGGGTTCCGGAGTCCCAAGCTGGCAGGGAAAATGAGCTCAGAGGTAATTTCAACACATTAGCTGACAGTCCTAGGGGGATCTCTGTGACCGAACCCATCACAGCGAGGTCCTTACTTTCAGGTGCCACTTCAATGTAACAGGCTTGGGCTCACTTCCGGTTTATGCCTTATGTTCCTAAAGCTCATGCGTCAGGGTTTCAGACAGCCATGGAAGAGGCCAGGAAGGGGTTACTGCCCCATATATTTTGGGAGGTTGGTTTTTTGTTTGTTTGTTTGTTTTTTAAAAAAAAATCTCCTTCATCTGAAACATCAGAGATGGCCATGGCTGCAAATGGGTCCGTGGATAGGGTGTACCAGAGCCCTGAGGAAGCTTCCAGCATTCTCTGTCTATCAAGTGCTTCTGGGTGGTTCTTGCTCACATTCTCAGGATCTAACTGACTGCCATAGGTGGGGCTAGGAAGATACTTTCCCCCAGGCAGTGACCTTAAGGGGTTTTCACCTTCTTCTGCAGCATGTCAGTGTGGGTCACTTGCCAGGATTATCTGGGAATATTTCATGTAATCATTTCCCTGCCATCGCAGGGGCCTCGAGTCCTGGTGCATCTTGGTCCCTCCTATTCTCTGCTCTGCCTGGGGCACATAACTGTCCATTCTCCTAGGGAATGTAATTCTGTGATCTCATTTTGGTTGCTAGGTTTAGTGTGTGTGTGTGTGGGGGGGGGGGGTGGCACCTGTGACCTGTGATACACAGGAGGTCAGAATTGATAATTGGGTGGTCTTGTCTAGCCTTTAACTCTATTACATACATAGTTATATTAAGATAGTGATGCATATGAAAAGTGTATCATTTTTATTTCTCTTCTTTCTGAATGAGTATTAACAATTATACACAACTATCAGAATAAAGAGCCAGCATAGGTAAAGTTCAGAGACATTGTTGGGCAAGTTTTCAAACCAGCATCTGCACAGACCTAGTTAACATCCTTTTCCCACCTCTGTCTCCTGGGTTCTGTTGCAAAAGGTGTGTGCTCCTTTCTGCTCACTTTTACATATGTGTTAGGCTGGCTGAATTTAAAAATTCCAGGGCACTTAAAAAAAAAGGAAATGAAAGGAAAAAGAAAAGGGAACAACACTCATGTCCTGGCCAATGTCCTCCCTGAATAAAAATGGATTCTGATGTTTTAAAAGCTTTGAGAAAGCTACTGCTGGGCCAATAATGGCCGATGTGTTTTGTTTCCAGAGTGAAATACTCCTCTCACTTACACTGTGACTCCCATGAAATGAACAGAGTTGCACCAGTGTAAGACTAGAATTTGTCTGTCTCTATTTCAAGGTATCTAACTCATCTCTTTGTAAAGCCTGATGGCTGAAATAGAGGAGCCTTGCTATATCTTTCTATGCCTGTAGAAATGAAGAAAGGAAATGTAATAATATGCACAGAGCCCTAAGGTTTCTGTAAAATAATATAGATTGATGTACATAAAAGAACATAGCATTCATGATTATAAATGGAAGGCAAAAAGACAGCAAAGGACCAGTGTTCTTAAAGACGTGTCTACTCTGCAGATTTTATCACCAAAGCACTAGTTAAAAGGCATGTTTCATTTCTTTTGGCGATGCTTGTTGTGTCAGTAGGGAAACAGACACAGAGCAGACCACAGGTTAGGTAACAACAGGAGCATGTTTATTTAGAAACCACTTTACTGCTGAGATTGGCACCCCTGGTCTCAGTACTCAGCTTAGCATAGCCCAGGTCTGAGCAGACATGCTGCAAAGCCAGACCTAAGTTCTGAAATCACTGGTGTTGCACTCCCCTGTCTATGGTGCTAGGACTTCTGGGATCTGTCCCATAGTTCTTTGTGCCACAGTAAGCTGTGCTGCTCTATGACTGTCTCCTATTGAATTGTGGGAGAACTTGTGTCAAGGTTCCTTCCCCACTCTGAACGCTAGGGTACAGACGTGGGGACCTGCATGAAAGACTCCCTAAGCTTATTCTTACCAGTTTAGGTTAAAAACTTCCCCAAGGTACAAACTTTGCCTTGTCCTTGAACAGTATGCTGCCACCACCAAGCGTTTTAAACAAAGAACAGGGAAAGAGCCCACTTGGAGATGTCTTCCCCCCAAATATCCCCCCAAGTCCTACACCCCCTTTCCTGGGGAAGGCTTGATAATAGGTACAGGTGAACACAGACCCAAACCCTTTGATCTTAAGAACAACGAAAAATCAATCAGGTTCTTAAAAGAAGAATTTTAATTAAAGAAAAGGTAAAAGAATCACCTCTGTAAAATCAGGATGGTAAATACCTTACAGGGGAATCAGATTCAAAACATAGAGAATCCCTCTAGGCAAAACCTGAAGATACAAAAAAGACACAAAAACAGGGAATATACATTCCCTCCAGCACAGCTACTTTCACAAACCATTAAACAAAAGAAAATCTAATGCATTTTCTAGTTTAGGATTACTTACTAACTTTACAGGAGTTGTAAGGCTTGCATTTCTGATCTGTTCCTGGCAAAAGCATCACACAGACAGCCCAAACCCTTTGCTCCCCGCCCCTCACAGATTTGAAAGTATCTTGTCCCCTCATTGGTCATTTTAGGTCAGGTGTCAGTTACCTTAGCTTCTTAACCCTTTACAGGTGAAAGGGTTTTGCCTCTGGCCAGGAGGGATTTTATAGCATTGTATACACTCTTCCCTTTATATTTATGACAACTTGTTTGTCTTTCTGGGCACAAGTTGCAAGAAGGCATTAGAGGACTATCAATCAGCATTTGAGTGATTTAGCCTGAGTTCTCATTTCAGAGTGGGTGCTTTACCAGCCTGAGTGAAAGCACACCCTGGGCTCTAACCAACACCCCCAAACTCAGGTGAGAGGGTTGTGTTTGCAGAGGAGAGGAGGGTTAGGGTAACACCCAAGTAACAGCCTGGGCTAACTCTGCAGTGAAAACAAACTTCAGAGAGAAGGTGACTTCTTGCCTAGCTGATAGCTGCCCAGAAGGAACAATCTATACTTTCAGAGCTAGGGGAAGGGCGCACAGAAAAGCCACATAGCAATAAGGCTTTAGAAGAACAGACACTCAAGGAATTTACCCAAACATGAGAGTAGTCCTCTTATATTACATATCCCAACCCCTGGCAAGATCCAAAGCCCACTAAAGTCAAAAGGAGTCTCTCTGTAGATTTCAATGGGCATCAGGCCCAATGTGAATTTCCAGCATTGTCATTACAGCCTTCATAATCACATTTAGTCTCCTCCCACACTGTCGTCAAGTTTTGTGATTTTAATTGCAAATCTCATAATGTTTGGACTCCTGGAGTCATGTGATTATGTGACAAACGCAGCTACCACATTTAAAAAATAAGTGAGTTTGTAGCCTTCAGGTTCCAAATAAAAGCTTGAAAACAAGAGCCTTCAAGGCTAACCCCCCTCTCCTTCCCCCAAAGGCAAATAAAAATATGGTATTTGTTATATTTTAGAGTGTTATGGTTTTCTGGGGCCTGACTCATGATTGTTGAACATGTGGGGTTGGCAATACAGCATCTGGTTCTATATTTACCCAAAGGTATTCTTGTGCCTTTCTGAGGTGACCATGAGAAATGTGGCCCCATTTGGTGTGTTTGTGCATTTAGCAGTAAACGGATTGGAGGAGGCAAGTGTGCACATTTATCAATCAGTGTTTTTAACTTTTTCTCTTCTCTGCCTCAGTCTTTTACACTTCTGCTTCTTGCTCGGTTATTCTTTTTAAACACACACTTACTACTAAGTATATTAATTTTGTTTAAAGAGCTCCTAGTAGTAGACCCTGTAGATGCATCCAAAGCAAAAAAATCATATCCCATTGGCAACTGCCCAATAGCACTGGTTGACAGTGCATTTTGACAGTGCTGACGTGGTGGATGCAAAGGGAAATAATAAGATGAATGGAATAATTGCTCAAATCTCCTCCCACTTCATGAATGTGCTGTTGCACATACTTTGTTCTATTCAACTTGGCATTATACTGCATACTACCTGCTAAAAACCAGGGAAAGGGCTCCTTTGAAATGTGTATTTTTTAAAAAAAAAATCATCATCCTACAAAATTCAGCAACTCAGTTGGACCATTTCCTGGAAATGAATGACTGGCTGGAGGTAATGGTACAAAACTCAGTTTAAGCCCATCGACTCCTCCTACATGATCATTAAACTCCACATGCCATGATAGCTATTGTTCAATTAAACTTTAGTTTTTCCACATGATAAAGGTATGTACCGTACACTGAACTCTAGCCAATGCCTGTAAGCTTGAGTTTTACTGTACATGTATACACACTCACCCCCACCCACCCAAGTTTTTTTAAATCTCTCTCCTTTCATAGAGTTCCTTAAGAAAAAAAACCCCTATCTTGAATGAAATATTGTATGAAGGTAACATTGTTAGATGGAGTTTGAGACATTTTCTTTGTGTTACATAGATGCTATGGAGGTAACAATAAATACAGGGTACCAAAGAATCATATGCAAAAAGATATAAGATAACTTTGTGGTGTGTGATATGCTAGAACTTCTCTGACCATCAGAGCCATATTTTAAAATAGGCTCCAGAAAGCGTACCATGAAAACTTACGAGTTCACATACTTCTATAAAGAGTACAAATGGGTGCTAACTTTGGCGGTTTCCTGGTTTGCATTCACGAGTCTGGGTCTGCACAAGCATATACCTGTTTGGCTGCAGAGTGCTTTGTTTTGCGAAAGGAAATGGAAGTGTTCACACATGTAGATCGGTTTTCTCTAAAGAAATATGTAGAAGAAGCTATGGAAGTGAGAGTAAAAGATGGAAGAAGAGACCAAGAGAAACGGATCAAGAAAGGTTATCTTTACCCCCATTCTCCTCTACTTTGTTCCAATCCCCTGTCAGAAAGAGGGGAGATGAAAATAAGCCATTTCACTTTACATAAGGTTGGTAGTTGTCTTCAGGCTGACAGCCTGAGATATGGTAGGTGCCTGCTTGTCCTTTCTTCCCACTTTGAGCAATTCTTGATGTAGGAAAAGCCTCTATGTATGCTAGTTCTTTCTCCCTGCTGTGAAAAATGTCAGCACTTTGAGGAAACAGACCAGGTTTTTTTCCAGCTTGCCTTAGGGTATGTCTACACTACGAAATTAGGTCGAATTTATAGAAGTCGTTTTTTTAGAAATCGGTTTTATATATTCGAGTGTGTGTCCCCCCACAGAAAATGCTCAAAGTGCATTAACGAGGCGGAGTGCTTCCACAGTACCGAGGCAAGCGTCGACTTCCGGAGCGTTGCACTGTGGATAGCTATCCCACAGTTCCCGCAGTCTCCGCTGCCCATTGGAATTCTGGGTTGAGATCCCAATGCCTGATGGGGCTAAAACATTGTTGCGGGTGGTTCTGGGTACATATCGTCAGGTCCCCGTTCCCTCCCTCCCTCCGTGAAAGCAAGGGCAGACAATCGTTTCGCGCCTTTTTTCCTGAGTTACCTGTGCAGACGCCATACCACGGCAAGCATGGAGCCCGCTCAGCTCACTGTCACCGTATGTCTCCTGGGTGCTGGCAGACGCGATACTGCATTGCTACACAGCAGCAGCAACCCATTGCCTTGTGGCAGCAGACGCTGCAATAGGACTGGTAGCCGTCATCGTCATGTCCGAGGTGCTCCTGGTCGCCTGTGTCCCCCTGGGCGCAGGGACTAAATTTGGAGTGACTTGATCAAGTCATTCTCTTTAGTCCTGCAGTCAGTCCTATTGAACCATCTTATGGTGAGCAGGCAGGTGATACGGATTGCTAGCAGTCCTATTGCATCATCTTCTGCTGGGCAGGCAAGAGATGAGGATGGCTAGCAATCCTATTGTACCATCTTCTGCCGAGCAGCCATGAGATGTGGATGGCATGCAATCCTTCTGCACCGTCTGCTGCCAGCCAAAGATGTAAAAGATAGATGGAGTGTATCAAAACAAGAAATAGACCAGATTTGTTTTGTACTCATTTGCAAACCTCCCCCCGTCCCCCATCTAGGGGACTCATTCCTCTAGGTTACACTGCAGTCACTCACAGGGAAGGTGCAGCGAGGTAAATCTAGCCATGTATCAATCAGAAGCCAGACTAACCTCCTTGTTCCAATAAGAACAATAACTTAGGTGCACCATTTCTTATTGGAACCCTCCGTGAAGTCTTGCCTGAAATACTCTTTGATGTAAAGCCACCCCCTTTGTTGATTTTAGCTCCCTGTAAGCCAACCCTGTAAGCCGTGTCGTCAGTTGCCCCTCCCTGCGTCAGAGCAACGGCAAACAATCGTGCATCTGAGTTGAGAGTGCTGTCCAGAGCAGTCACAATGGAGCACTCTGGGATAGCTCCCGGAGGCCAATACCGTCAAATTGTGTCCACAGTACCCCAAATTCGACCGGGCAAGGCCGATTTAAGCGCTAATCCACTTGTCAGGGGTGGAGTAAGGAAATCGATTTTAAGAGCCCTTTAAGTCGAAATAAAGGGCTTCATTGTGTGGACGGGTGCAGGTTTACGTCGATTTAACGCTGCTAAATTCGATCTAAAGTCCTAGTGTAGACCAGGGCTTAGGGTTTTCTGGAATTTTTGCTACTGTACATTTATTTAAAAGTAACCTTATATATTCGAAAACATGCTGACCTTTGGTTGCTCCTGATTTGCAATGGGGTAAGCAAGATCAGAATCAGCCCCGAAAATTTATTTTGCGTGCAATCATTTTTACACTGCGCACATTTCCACCCAGGAAGTCGACCTTGCCAGCATCAGATGACAGGATAGTAAACTGCAGCACATGCACTCCCATCATCCCAGATAGAGAGAAAGTTCTGATCTAGACTGATATAAGCATCATGATCTATTGACAATCTCCTCCAAGTTCACAGGGCAATCTGTTTCTAAATTAAGGTAGCTATAGTATAAATACTTTATTTTTTTGACTGCCATTACATTTTGCCCGGCATTAACCAGACACTGTTACTGTTTTGTGGCTGTGTCACTGCCAGTTAATGAACTTAAACATAATCAGCTGGTGCAGAGTGTCACAAGCCAAAACCTCTTCTGCTTATTCACAGTGGCATTATTTATATATTATTTAAATAAAATGATTTATTAGTATACCTGCGCTTTGAACTACTTTGCAAAGCTACTGTTAACCACTTACATAAGAAGTTAGGAAACAGGGGCTTGATCCTTCAGAGCCTTACTCATAAGAGTAGCCCCACTGACTTCAGTGGAACTATCCACTTGGTTAAAGGTTTGGAGGATATAGCCCAGACATTGTGTATACAACTCTGAAAACATTTCTCACATTCTCTACCATCCAGTATATTAATATATGCATTGTAATTGTCATCATTACATATCTTATATTAAAACAGCTATTTTAGAATGCAACTTAGGGTATTATGCATTAACTATCATTTATTATTTAATCCTCCCACAAAGTGGCTACAGCAAGAGGAATTAACATTTTTGTTGGCTCTCTCAGTTTCATAACAAACATATTTTTATTTGAGCAAGATGTGTGTACCATGAAAATATTTCAAGGAAAAATAAATTATTCAAATGGACAGCTTTGTTGTCGATTACGCTGGCATTTTTTCTTAGATGTAATTTATAACAGTATCATTTGTTATAACTGATAAAATACTAAAAGCTTTTTAAAAAGCTAAAAAGATTTACTTTTTTATTGTCTAGACTTTATGTAAGCCATTGCTAATTAATACTGCCCTTCCTGGTGGCTTTGTAGAAGGCACAATTCAAACAAACGAATTATAAATGATTTTTCAATGTAAACTTTTAACAATGTAGCGCCTAAGGGTTTGCTGAACATAAGAGTACAATTTAGAAAACTTAAGGTTTAACTAAGGTCAGGGATATCTCAGGCATTGATGGATGTAGATGCAAAAAAGCGTTCAACTTCGGAAAGACAATCTTTCCTTCAAGACTAAACAAAATGCTAGCAGTGGTGATAAATAGATACAAAAACATACATGAAAGAAAGAGTCCGAAGGATATTTTGAAGTTCTGCCAAGCAAAATACAACTAAAAAAAGAAGCAACTCTTAATGCCATATGATTTTTATACCCATTTCTTTAGCAGAGTCAGCTGAGGCTCAAGGAAGCCAAACATCCTCCCAGAGTCGTACACGGTCTTGGTTTTATGCCTGAACCCAGAACCTCCCCTGCCCGCTTTTTCTCCAGATACTAACGCACAAGGCTTAGGTCTTTAGCCTCCTCTTCATTCCCCATTGAAAGCAGCTGCAGCAAGACTGGGCACCGGTTGGCCCCATTGGAGTTGTGGGTTCAATGAAAGCTAGACTGTATGGAATTAACTCTTTCCAGTTAAATAATATAATGACTCACTTATTCTATTTTCTAGTAGTTAGCAAATTTTCCCCCTATCAAATTTACCTCATATGTAATAACTAGCAAATCCAGCGTTGTTGACAAATGAAGAGCTTGTTTATATAGTGCCTAGCACAGTGAGGCCCCAGT
This sequence comes from Natator depressus, assembly GCF_965152275.1. Taxonomy (NCBI): domain Eukaryota; kingdom Metazoa; phylum Chordata; order Testudines; family Cheloniidae; genus Natator; species Natator depressus. The sequence goes on along the minus strand of NC_134245.1, from coordinate 13,320,880 downwards.
CTCCAACTGGAGCCTGTGGATAGAAATTGAAGCCTGTAAGAGAAATAAACAACAGTTATCTTCGTTGTTATAGAAACATCCATTTATGTACTTCTGCTATTGTAGTTATTTTTTCTTTCCTTAAAGCGATGTGACACCCGTGATGAAGTCTCCACCCAGCTCCCTGGGGACATTTAATTACGTTAATGGGGCGATCAATTATATTTCTTCTTCTGAATGGGAATTTGAAGAAAACAGTTCATAAGAAACTTATGAGTCAACAGTATCCTACCCACTCTGTAATAATGGAAGAGGGCATAGTGGGTGTCTGTGCACTTGAGAGTAAGGCTCTCTGAAGATAAACATATGTAAGCTTTCTTTAATAACTAACTCTCCTACTCCCTTTGCTTGTTTGGTTAGCAGTCTTGAGGATTCTTTCTTCTGGTATCTGACTCTGCTGCTGGTGAGGCATGATGATTTATGATGTCACAGTGGATTATGGCCTCTTGATATAAGCCAGAAGCAGGAGGTGGAAGGGGACAGTATGTTCTGAGACAATGTTTTTTTCAAGTGTCTCTTACAAATCTGAAGCCATTTTTATATAATTACATACACACACAAAACATGGGGTTCAATATTATTCGGTGCTAGAGCTAAATCACTGAAAAATACTTAATATTAAATCAAGGTAGAATTAACAGAAAAAAAAAATCACATACTTTTCTAATTACCAGACATAGACTCTACTGCATTTTAGGTAACTTATGCATTTGTCGTCTGGCTTGCATCTATCATTCCTATTTGGTTATTTCATTCATATTTGCCCATTGCTCTAAAGTTGTTTGGGTGATCTCTATTTTGTAATAGCAGTTGTACTACCTACCTAAGGGAAACAGTCAGGCCTTTTAAAAAACTTCTGTTGCATTGGCTTATGTATTACTGCACTGAATTGTAGCATGCCACATAAGTTAACATGCTTCAGCATGGTTTGGGATCATATGCAGTGCAGCAGATAGAAGGGATGGGCGGGTCTCTTTTAGATCAGTCTTCAGATAGTGAAGTACGGCCCTGATACAACTCTCATTGAAATCAAGGGGTTATAATAGCAGAGAGGTGCTCCTCCTTTTCTCCCTAGAAGGGCCTTTTGACTCCATGCACTTGCAGAGGAGACTGCCACTTTTGGGGTGGCCGCTAGAAATGCCTCAACCTCATTCCCTCCAGAGAGCATGTGCTGCAAGACTAACCTGCCTCCTCTTCACTGCCCATTGGAAGCAACTGCAGCAAGGGTTGGCATGTCTCCTTTTCGTTGGGCCCATTGGGTATTTCCTACTCCTCCTCTGCTCTTGGAGCAGGGGATAAAGAGAAAGTGATCATTCCTTTAGAGTCAGCATTAGGAACCTGGCTGTCAAGTGGTCACTGCTGCATTCCGAGGGAAACAGCCCAGTGGGACACATCTGAAGTCCAATGAAACTTTGCCATAAGTGGAGTAAAGCTTCACTGCAAATTCAGTGAGTTTGTTGAAGGTTGTTGAAACAATGGGACTGTCACTCCACTGCTGGAGTTTCAGTATCTCTGCGTTCATTATGGATCCTGATCCATAAGCACCATCTGCAGTTATTTCAGTAATGAGAGTAAAGAAAGAATCACTACTGAATAATTAGAGAGGCAGTCTGGTTTAGGGGTTAAGGCACTGTACTAGGATTCCTGGGTTCTGTTCTCAGGTCTGACACTGGCCTGGTGGATGACCATATGCAAGTCACTTTGCCTCTCTGTACCTAATCTCCCCTTGTACGAAATGGGAACAATATAATTTAAGATCTACTGATGAAATGCCTTGTATCAGAGCGAGGTATTATTACTAAATGAAGCATTTTCCCCCTGGAGGTACTGGTAGTTCAGAATTGTACATAATACATATTTAGTTTGCCTATTTATTTTTGTACATGGTAATCTGGGGACATTTGAATAGGGCTTTCCTTTTCTGGTTATTATTTATGTTTGAAATGATGAAAATTCCTTCCTTTAGAAACATAAAATTTGAGGAAGTGAGCCAAAATAGCAGCTTGTCTTTTGGGCAGCAGGGATTACAGCTGTCAGAAATGTGTTAAACAAAACAATATATCTTTTCAAAATATAATATTTTTTCTCTTGACTGCAATCGTTTATTTTGTTTTTGAAATGATGGAAATAGTCTCCTTTTGAAAGCAAGGTTTTTTTGTTTTTGTAAAAGCCAATATTACAGATTGATCAATTAATTGCTTATTTTCCCTAGGTACAATTGTTAGTGGTAGAAAACTAGTTCATATAAAAGATCCCCTTGCTCCTGTACACCCCAAACATTTGTTTAAACCGCTAATATTTAGATATGAGGTTTTCATTTCTGATTTTCAGCTGGTCAGAAAGTGCCAAAACGCCACCAGAAAAATTAGCACTCCCTCCACCCCAATCCTCCCTGAGCAATAAAGAAGATTCATCATTTTCCTATGACCATCACCCTGCCCCCACAGGAATCCCGGCTTCTCTAGTAGGCGGGGTACCCCACCATCCACTCACTTTGTACTGTCAGGTTGGGAAAAGCGGCCTTCAACTCTTCCTGCTCACCTTCCAGAATTTTCCAAGGTAGGCTGAGGGCCCACTTTCATGGGAGGAACTTGTTGGTGGCATTCCCTCCCACTACCTCCAGTCTCTAAGGAGGCATCTTCTAGTAAGGTGGATGGCTTTTCTCCCTTTGGCCCCAGACTATCCAAGGATCAAGATACGAGTCCAGGCCGCAATGGATTAGAGCTGAAAATCCATGTTCTCAAATTCTAGATACAGGCCCAGCATGTTAAAATGTCAATGAAGAGTCAACAGCAGGACTCAGGGTACCATTTAAGTTATTACTATAGAGAAGGAGAGTGGGCAGGCCTTCTACTTCCACAAAAATGCCTCCCTGGAACCTGGAGGTGGGTGGAGCCTGCCTACTAGCTGGTTCGCCAAGAGCCAGGAAAAATGAGTGGAGGATCATCTCTTGAAGATGCCAAATTGGGGACTTGCAGTTCCCATATCCTTCTCCCCACCCCAACCCCGAAGACAACAAAGTATTTGGAGAGTTGGAGTGTTTTAGAGGCAGAGGATCTTCTGGGAAAGGAGGAATGTTGTTTCGGATGAGCAATGGTTGCTCACTTTGGAGAGATGAGTCCCCAGTGGTTTAGAGGCTGCACCCACAATCAGAACCTTTGGGAGATGTGCCCATTTCTAATAAATGTTGTATGTATTTACACGGCAGTCACTGTACCTTGGAAGCAGAGATTCATAGAAATAGTTAGATGAGAGTGAGGATTTTGGCACAGATTCTCTCTCAAATCACTGTGATGTTCATAAGTGAGAAAAATTGATTTGGCATTAAGACAGGATTTCACCACACTCATGGTTATGGAAATCAGTTATGGCTATGGGGAAAGTCTGTATATTGATTAATAAATGGACCTGAGGACTTGTTCCTGCTTTAATATTTTCATGGCCTTTTACCCAGAATAAAAGTGTCAGTAAGTGCCATTTTAGCACAGTCAAGTGGTAACAAAAAAGGAATTGCACATTACGCAATAACGGCTTCTTTCGCCTACAGTTTTCCTTCCGTCTCAGAAAAAAGTTGGACACTTTTCCTACTTTGTTGTACCAGGCTGAAATCACTTATAGGAAGAATCCTATTCTCTATGAAATCCTACAGGTTTCTAGAGTTGCATGGAAGGGGGAAAAAACGGTTCCCCAATTGAAACTACAGAGGAAATTGTAGGTAGGTAGAATAAGGTTGTCCCTGTGGGAATTGGGCTAAGACATCTGAACTGCTCCTCTTATAAAAGTAGGAGGCATTGTGGCCCAGTGTAGGGAGACTCAAACTTTTTCATAACACAGAACACACCTTAGTAGAGACATTGTCTCATGGACACTTCCCCTCCCACACTCTGACAGACTCACCTCCCTTCATCTGCCATCACAAAGATCACTTTTCCACCCATCCCTATCACATATAAAGAAGATGGACAACAATTGTTTAGGATATTTAGGTTAGCTATTAGGAAAAACCTTCTAACTATAAGGGTAGTTCAACTCTGGACTAGGCTTCCAAGGGAGGTTTATCACTGAAGGTTTTTAAGAATAGGTTAGACAAACACCAGTCAGGGATAGTCTAGGTAGACTGCGTTGAGCCTCAGCATAGGGGGCTGGATTTGATGACTTCTTAAAGTCTCTTCCAGTCCTACATTTCTATGTAATACTATGGTTGGCAACTGCAGTAATTGCTTACATGGAAGGGTAACGTTAGGAAAATAATGCAGTTAAGTTGTCTTTTAGTGCAGTTCAGCAGATTATACATATAAGAACCACCAGCACTATGTGACTAGCTTCCTCTGTGAAGATCACAGTTTGAGAAACATGGGCCCAGTGGATATAGCACTGGGCTGAAAGCCAGGAAACCTGGGTTCCATTCCCAGTTCTGCCACTGAATTGCTATGTGACCCTGGGCAAGACACAGTTTCTTTGTGCCTCAATTTCTTCATTTGTAAAATAGGGTATAACAATATTTACCCTCTTTATACAGCAGAAAGATATCTAGGAATGACAGCTGTTATTTAAGGGTTTATTATTAGTATTAGTAACAAAAAGTGCCTCATCTTTAATGAGCCAGAGAGACCAAAACTTCATTGTTATGTCTTATCTAAAAGAAGCCTCTCCAGTGGCACAGTGCCCCTTGGCATCATGCTGGAGCATTGATTCAGTCCTGACTCAGAGGGAAGAGCAATACTCTCTCAGGCCCTGATCCTGCAAAGATCTATGCAGAGGCTTAAAGTTAAGAATACGTTTTTGCCGATTCAGAGCCTTAAATCACTAACACCACCACTGCCTGCTTCATAGTTTTCTTTGGAGATCTGCCCGTATTGACCAGTCCAGACCCTGTTCAGAGGGAGGGATGATGGGATCAGAGTCAGAGGTGACACGACTGCTGGGCATTTGATCAAAATGTAGTGAAACTACGTAAAATATAATTACATTAGACAAAATATGAGAGCAAAGTAAGGGCCAAATACTATTCTCATTTACACCACGGAGAATCCATTGTGACTCCATTGAACTCAAAGAGTCAGTTTAGTGGAGTCACTATGGATTTACCCTGGTGTCAGAATAGGATTTTAGCCATAAGTATATGATGCCTTTTTTGACGAATTAAAGAAAAAAAAAATCAGATCACCTATAACATTTTTCAACTATGCAGTTCAGTGAGGAGACAATACAGGCTCTAGTTATTTAGGTGCCAATCCTGCAGGCTGCTCCATGTGGACAGACTTTTGCAGTAAGGTCTACTGGGCTCCATAGAGCCACAAGTCTCTGAAGCACTGTTCAGGATTGGGGCATTAGACTGTAAACTCTTTGGGGCATGTATTGCAACTCCTGCAGGTGGACAGCACCTAGCACATTGGAGATGCTACTGGAAACAAGTAGTAGATTTAATTATAGTTACTGTGGGATTGTTGAAAGGGGACTGCTATAAATATGGTGGCAAAGCTGTAATTTTGTTATATTCAGGACAAGGATGCTTGGTCAGATTGGGACTTTTTTGGTGCCAGTTACAGTGCCTCCAAGCAATGAGGCTAGAGAACAGCTTTAATATAATTTGCAAGTGGCTTTTGTTTCCTTCAATTGCTATTGTAAGAAAGTGCACTTGTAAAAAAATAAATAAAAAAAAATTGGCTGATGAGTTGTATAATTGACATAGTTTAACACCAGCTACAATGAACCAATCAGGGAACTGAAATATGTGCTTCTAAAAACCAGGGGTAACAAAGAGCTTTGGCACTTTTGTTAAGGCAGCTCTCAGCATCTTACACAACCTCTGATTACCTTTCTTTTCTGCATTTGGGGAGAAGAGGGCATGTTTATTTTTCTTCTTACTCTATCCCCCTTTGTGCTTGTTCATTTGCTAGGTGCATAAAAGAGAGGAGGTCACGTGTGCACATGGGATAAAGAGGTATTATGAATTCCAAAGTGTTTGCTTCATTGGGGAAAGCACACAGAGCAAGAAAGCCCAAGAACATAATGTGTGAATTTCTAATGAATACTGTGCCAAAGGTTTGTGAGTTCCTCCCCCCCCCACCCCCACCTGTAGCAGTTTTATTCATTTGGGAGAGTACAGCGTACAAGATATTCTTTAGTAGTATGCTGGCTATTTAATTTTAATACATTTAATCCTTTATATCAATGTAATATTCTTTAGACAAGCACTTCCAAGACAGATTAGAACTGCATTTAAGGGGATTAAAAGCTTCTCTTGCTAAAAACAATGTTTCAGATGGCAAATCCACTTATTTATGTCAATTTCAGTGGAATATGTTTTTGTCTTTCATGTGTTGCTACTGCATAAAGAAAGCCATGCTTTCACCATGACTACAGCCATTCTGGCTCTGCTTTACATACATGGTAACGTTCATTTCATTCAGTACAGTAAGCCATTCTAGGAAAGTTTGATGGCTTCCATAAAACTGAGAGAGACCATTTTCTTTCGTATGTAGTGAAAACAATAGGTCTAGTATCTTAAAAGTACCAATTCCCAGGAGAAGTGTAACATGAGACATACAGAGAAAAGTTCTCTATCATTTTTCCTACTTTACTGTCATAGACTGAAAACACCCCTAGGAAGGATCTTATTTTCTCTGAAATCCGACAGCTTTTCAGAGGCATAGACAAGCAAAGCTTCCACAACTGAAACTACATAGGAAGTTGTAGGTAGGTAGGTAGAATAAAGATCCCCATTCTGGAATTGGGCTAAGACAACAAAGCTCTACCAAAATCGGAGGTAGTGTGGTCAAGCGCAGGGGTTCTCAACATTTTCATAACTCAGAGCACAACTTAATAGAAAGATGGTCTCTTGAACACCTCTGCTCCCATATATGATCACACAGACCCTTCTCAGTTGCAAACACACAGGCCATTTCTCCTCTTATTTACTACCATGTAATAATACTGTGGCAACTGCAGCACTTGCTTACACAGAGGGGTAATACCAGGAAAATTATGTAGTTTAGTTGTCTTTTAATGCCACATATCTATGTTTAGAGCCATACCAAAGCAGAGAAGGCAACACATAACCATTCTAGACTAGTTCACTTTGTCCAGAATCTATTAGATCTTAACTTCTTATTTAAACTACATTTCTTTATATTACACTGGCAGGTTCTGCTCAAATGTCTCATCTATATACAGTACTTATGCAATAAGGTCCCAGATTCTCCACCAGGGCTTGAAATCACTTAAACGCCAATCAATTTCAAGCCCAAAGGAGATTAGTTAGAGAGGTCTCATAATTAGAGCTGGAAGGATAGCGGAAAAAGATAGCTGAATATTCATTCAGTTTTTAAAGGTAATTGCAATCTGACCATGTCCGACAGCCTTTGACATTACCCTTCCATGAAACTTTACTATCACAAGTGCTTAAGGAACATGAACTTTAGCTCAAATACTCAAACATTTACCTAAAGCAATTTTCACTGATTACAAAATTCCAAGTTTGCAGGGTTGGTTAGTGTGATGGCCCAAGCAATCAGCAGGAAATAGGAAAGAACCCTAGGGAAGAAGGGCCATGCTTTTTTAAACAGGTGGACCTATTTTCCCACAGTTGTTTGGTCAAAGACAATCATGAAGTAGTGCTTACCTTTTCCTCCCTGTGTTATCAAACTGTGGGAGCCTCATTTCAGATAAAGCAAGCAAGCAAACAAACAAACAAACAGAAAGCTGGCTGTAGGAAACTGACCCTACCTTTAAAAGAAGTTTAAGACATTGCAGAGCAGGCTTGACCTTCTGAAAGCCGAGGGGGAAGGGAAGCATGCCTGTCAATCTCCTCTTAACAAAGCATGCTGGGAAGGGGCAGAGACTTGGACTCTATAATACATGCTGGTCTATCTTTCATTAAGTGTTCAGGGAAATGACCTTAGAGAAAGAAAAGCTATTTAAAGGAGCTTGGAAAATCCAATGAGGCGGGGAAATCCCTAACCCTGTGAGGGATGTCTCCTCGAGCTTGAAAATAGCCTATTGGCTGTATATTGGAGAAGTCTTTAGGAATGAATATCACTAACTGAAGTGGGGGAGTGGCACTATATAAAAGCTATTATGCCTGCTAATACAATAAACACCTTGGGTGAAATCTTGGCCATAATGAAGTTTTACCTTTGATTTAATGCAACCAAGTTTTCACCCTTTAGATTTTAAGAAACTACTCTGTTTGTGTTTTCTTTTAACCCTCTGTCTATGGTGTCCAGGGCATCTTGACTGCAGGGACTAGTGAATTAGTTATGTGAGAGATTAAATCAGGGAACAGACACAATAAACTGTCTCTCATGTAACTGATCAATGCAGCGCAAATTTAGGATTACTAATCTTCCTGAATGATTTGCAGGCCAAGTATTTGGTGAAGAACTATTAAATCTAAGAATTTCATTATCTGTGTAGAAGTTTATTTTAAAAAATGAAATTCGGTCAAGGCCATTAAATAAATTCTTCTTTTGGAATTATTTGCTAAGGTCTATTTATTGCTGACATTTGTATCAGAGCCTGTGCATTACACACTACCCATTTATTTCTGAGTTGTATTTTACAAAAATTTTAATGTTTAATTGTAGGTTAAGCAACTGTGGGGGGGGATCCAACTTTGAGACATATCAGGTGTGTTTTAGTACCTGCATAGATAATATGTTGTTAAATTTTGTCATTTCAGGCAACCCCTTCCCTCACCTCATACACTTCTGTTATTTAAGGGAGTTTCAAAATGATTTCTAAAGAAAATATTCTGTGAAATATTTATTTAAGTGATTCTCCGTGTAATTTACTTTCCCACTAGCTAGCTAAAGCTAGGTCATTCAGTTAGTTCTTTTGGGCCACTGATATTATAAGATCCACTGTCTGGTTTCTATCATGGGGTTAAAATATTGTTCATGTTGCCATCCCAGACATTGCTTCCAAGATTGAATCTCAAAGAGCATCTGAAAATACAAGGGATACATTTTCAAAGCAATGCTCAAGGATTTAGTTGCATGACTCCCATTGATATTCAAAGTCCAGCAAAAGATTTGTACAAAGTTTGAACTATACATACTCCTATAGTTTCATGGGAAGGGGCTGCTAGATAGAAACTAACCCCAAGCCTAAATGTTTTAAAATCTAGGCCCCACTTGTAACTGTATCTACAATGAAGAAAAAAAATATATATATATGTATGACACTGTGTGTGTGAAATACTGATGGCTTGGTGTGCTATAGTATCATGTCACTTAAATTACACTGATTATAAACTTTTTAACCTATTGACAAAACACATGGAATTCTTATCTGGGAAGAAAAAAGACCCATTCAAGAATATATAATATATTAAGATTAGAACTGAAATTTCACTGGAAAATGTAGTGCAAAAATGTTGCTCATTTTTAATTACATTTTCAATGGCAAATATTGGGCTGTTAGTGGCTCTTCTAAAATTGTTTTAATTGAAGTTGCATGAAAATCTGGGGAGTTCATCTTGAGTTCATCTCCCAAACCCATCCTGATTTCATTAAACATCTGATCTTTCTTTACTTGCCAATAAAAAATATTTATTATCAGTATCTGCTTTGTAACTATTTTTTTAAGCATTGTCTCTTCTGTTCATTAAAGCTGAAATCTACGTCTCCCATGTCAAGCCAGAGCCATTGAGCTCTATGTGGAAGAAGCATAAGATGGACTGGGAAATTAAATCCACCCCCAGATTTGGGTTCAGGATGTGGGGCTGCTGAATAGCCTTTCTGCCCCTTCCCAGTCTAGCCTATGGGCTGGACTAGTAGCTGCCGCCACTCTGCATTACCCTTTTCATGTTGGAGCCTCTGGATCCACGTAAACAAGCCGCTTGCCCTCTTCACAGCCAACTCTGGGCCAGTAGATCCAGTGAATTCAATGGAAGTACAATGTAACATGCAGCAACTTAGGTTATGGCCCAGAATATGCTACCGTTGGGTGTAGGGTACGCAGAGATTTTTGTGCGCATCTGTTCTACTAGCAGTTCTCCCCTCACAGCTCCACTGTCGGTCTTAATTACTCTGGAGGGCCTTACACTGGATTCCCACACTGGAGGTGATTTTTTACCCTTAGGTGTTGTCTCCACTGGGGGTTTTACCCACAATTCCCAGCAGAGAGGCAGCCACCTGCATAACTGCAACAATGTAAACCCTGGGTGTACAAAGGCAAAGCTTCTATTTCCACTGGAGCAGCTCATCCCTTCTAGAAACCAGGCTAAGCTGCAAGTTTTGGTTTAGAACAGTTTAGCCTATCTGTCCTGAGGGGCTGCACCACTGCAACTATAAACCGGAATAGCCAGAGATGACTGAAAGGAAAAATATCCCCGATGCACAAAAGGCTTTGTCTTGCCATCTTCCATCTGGAGATTTTTTTTTTTAATTTCAGAAAAATAAAAACTTCTCATTTCTTTAATAAAAAGACAAACCTTTTTATAATCATTCAGAACAGAGATAAAATTCCTGTGATTTCACTGACAGTTCAGAGTTTCTAGAGGCAGGCTGAGGAAAAAAGAAAATCTGTTTACTTTGTAAAAATGAGACTTAGTATAAGACTGTATAAGATTAGAAGAGTTTGAGAAATGGTCTAAACGTACCAGTGTCAATCCTAAAATCCAAATATGCCAAGAAATCATGCCTGAAGGTCTGTATCAATTCTAGCTGTAGAAACTTAAGCAATTTTCCAAAGATGATGTGACCACCTCTTATGTTAACTATTAAGTCATACTTGCATCTCACTGTTACCAATAACTTACTATTGGTTTATGCTTATCTGTTATGCAACCTTACTTGCAAACCGAGTCTCTGTGTGTGTGTGTCTCCTGTTTTGCTGAATCAAATTGCAATGTTTCTGTTCAGAGTCCAGCTGGACCTATCCAGCTTTGTTTCATGTATTTAATATACTCAAAATGCACTAATGACAGTTTATAATATCATTATCTACAGTCAGAGATATTATAACTTCAAGAAATGGAAAGAAAGTGCAGCCATATGTGGAAATGCTTTATTTTGTGCACTTTTAACCCTCAAGATAGTACAGCTGCAAAAGATAGGGACAGCCATGAGGGGGTGAAAAAAAAAATCAAATGTCTGCAAAAGCATTTTGTACATTTCCCTCACTGTCGTCATGAAAGAGAATTGGGTTATTCGGATGGTAAATAACAACCAAGAACTGTTTTTTTCCTAAAAATTATTTTTGAATAGGATTCAAATGTGTTCCTTATTACACGGTTTGATAATTCAGTGATGCTTTATCCCCCCATAACATATGAGCTGATTTAAACCTTCACTCCAAACAGCCTAGGGGTTATTAGGAACAGTGTGGACTGAGTATGGATTAGGTTTAAAAGTAATAAAAGAGTAGACCTGTTGGTTAGGTGAAAAATTCACTATCAGATTCCTGAGTGCAGCTTTCTTTTCATGTGCAAACTGCATTAAATGAGGCATTTAATTCAACAAATCCATAGTTCTGATCCACCAGAAATAGAGACTGGGTTAGTTCAATTTGTAACAAACGATCTCCATATGATCAAAGTCCTAAGAGCTGATTCCAACATACTGCTTAAATTAGTCTAACACCGAAGTGTTTGGCTCTGGGACAATATTTGGAATGTCTTACCAGAAGAAAAATTCCTCGGCACACATGGTTCTAATATCAGGGAATGCCAACCTTACTTTTTAATGGGCTGACAGGGAGCCTCGGCGCTAACTTTCTGACTCCAAAAAGTTCTTGTGCTGTCACCCGCAAACCAGCTTGGATAATTTTTCCTTGGCTTCCTTATTAAAGACTGAATGAAGGGATTGTGTGGCTTTCTTAATGTCACTTGGTCTGCTTGCCATAAATTCAAGCACTCATGATGAAAGCTCCACTTATATTTCGCTGGGAAATGGAATCAAGGAGAATGCACCCTGGTTCACAATAAATAACTAAGGTTGAGTTATTAAGTGTATTTCATATACCAGGCCCTTATTACATCAGCAGTTTAGATAATGGCTTCTTAAAAAATATTTCGGTACAGAAATATATGAAGAAAGGGTTATACACAGGGGTTCCTATGCATGGAAATCAAAACAGACAGCTATAGCAATAACTTAAGACTATATTAACAAATATAGAATATTTATATTTTTACATGCTGCTGTCTGTTTAGATTAAACAACTGTAGAAATAAGAATGGTCAACTATTTGCTCGAGCCCTGCCGAAGACTTCTCAACTGGGACTGTTTGTTTGCTTTGCAGAATGAAGGCTTGAGCTGTTTAGACTGTAGTTCCAATTTTAGAGGGTGCTAATTACTCTCTACTTCTGGACCCATATATTTCTCAGAATCTAAGGGCCTATGAAAATAGCTTACAACTGTCTTGTATGGAAAGCGAAGAGGCCAATGGTCAGGCAAGACGGGTGCGTGGGCGCTTTATATGGCAAGATAGCAGCAATGGAAATTCATTCTGGTCACTTATTTATTTGAGGATAATGGACAACATTTTCAAAAGGCCTTATCAGAATTTTCCTCTGAAATTTTATATTTTTGAATGGTAACCACTCAATGCAAAATTGGTACATACAGTTAAACCAGAGAAGTCTATATTAATTTATATTGTATTATTTTAAAAAAAGAATATGCATTATTTCATGCCTATTAGTTGTACATTAGAACACATTTAATTGACACAAACAGAACTCTGCCAATAATGTAATTGTCCTGATTATCAGAATCACACTATATTGATAGCTATTTGCAGTTACTCCATGATTATTTGAAAAATACATAGTTTGGAGCAGTAGACCATTAGAAAATCTACACTAAGAGTAGACTGACATTTTTAGTGCCAGAGTAGACCAAGGAAGTGAAGGGCTGGAAGGATGGAACCTGGGATAATTCATACAAAAACCACACAGGTAACTATTTTGAACAGGTGGTCAGATATGCCAATTGAACAGACTTTAAGAACAAATTCCAACAGTAATCCGTTGTCTAGGGTCATCGACATGCCTTGTGCGGAAGCTGTTCCATACAGTTGCTTGAAAAATGAGAAACCACTTTTGAAAAATTTCAAAGTTATTTTCCCCCCAAAGTGTTCCCCCCACCCCCAAAAACATATTTATCAAAATCACACAAAAACATTTTTCAGTAAACAACAAATTTTGATGAAGTTTGATGATTTTTATAACCATTTCAAGATCATGGCACTTTTTTTGCATAAAACGAAACATTTCAATAGTGTCAAACCACTTTTTTTTAATGAAAAATTCTGTTTTAAAAAACAAAACACCATTTTTAATGGAAAAATTTGTGTTCAGAATGTTTTGACTGCAGCTGGCAATTAAGCAAGAGGGCCATTTACCGGGGTGCCAATTAAGGGCAAATCCTGTGCTTGGTTGAAACTTCTGGACTCACTAGTTTGCACAGGAAAAAAATCCTAAATAGACTAGTATTCTGCAATTAAAAAGGGTCACATATGCTCACATGTATCTGCTTGTGACTGTGAAAGGCCTTTCAAGCAGGGCAGGATGCAGGCTACCTCTGCAGGTAGAGCAGTCTGTCTATACCAGTCTCTAGATGGTAACAAGGTATGGGGCTGGGCATGCCTTGAGGAATTTGTTTAATAGTGGTTTTGTAGGGGATTGGTATTTGTTTTAGCTATTCATTTAAGAGTTTTCTTTGTGAGCACATTGATAGTCAAATGATGAAATGGAACCTTCCCTCCATCCCAAATTGACCAAACTATATTCCTTTAAAACTTCTTACATGAAAAGAGACTAACAAAGGCATTGGACTTCTGAGCCTCCATTCCAAATCTGCTGCCTCTTGAGTTCATGCTGGCCGAGAGCAAAGTTTTCTGTGCTGAATGGTGTGGGTGTAACACTTTCAAAAGCTACAGTAGGCTCCAAGGCCAGTTCTGTGACTTCTTATAACTGTAAAAACACAGTGCTTAATCTGACCATCCCAGCATCCCCTTTGAAAGCTTGACTTATCTGTCTGGTGGGGATGATGGCACTAGGCGGGGAAAAGTAACGTTTAGGGAAATGTACTTATGTATACTAGCACATGTGAATGGTATGTTCGCAAGCACTATGGAGGGGTGGATAACAGCTCTACAGTTAAGGTTACGTGAGTCTTTTGTCTTTTTAATATCTTAAAACATCCCTGGAGCTCAAGTGGGTTGCTTTAGAAAAAGCAAAAAGTCAAATATACTCTTTGAGGGGACTGTATATGTTTTCCTATGTTTTGATGAACCAGTTTCATGGGAATGTGTTGATTTCTATAAACATTTTGATGGAGAAGTGTAGAAAAGAATCGTTTCAACTTTCTTGTTTGGATCAGGTTAAAACATTTCTTTTAACTTTATTATTTTGTTTTGACTTTTAGATTGTAGCTAATATTTTATATTATATCATAATGTTTCAACAGTATCAAAATGAAACAATTCAATGTTTACAAACAGAATTATTTCTGTTCCATGGTAAATTTCACAATTTTGATGTTTTTTTGTTCCAATTTAGAACAAAACCAAATTTCAAACTGTTGGAATTGCCTATGGAATGGAAATTCTGTTTTCTGATCAGCTCTAATTTACACCTAAGACCATAAGTAAGTACATAAAAGGAGGAGGGAGAAGACTTGTTCTTCTTAACCTCTGAGGATAGGAAAATAAGCAATGGCCTTAAGTTGCAGCAAGGGAGGTTTAGGTTGAACATTAGGAAAAACTTCTTAACTGTCAGGGTGGTTAAGCATTGGAATAAATTGCCTAGGGGGTTGTGGAATCTCCATCATTGGAGATTTCTAATCACAGGTTAGACAAATACCTGTCAGGAATGATCTAGATAATACTTAGTCCTGCCATGAGTGCAGGGGACTGCATTAGATGACCTCTCGAGGTCGCTTCCAGTCCTATGATTTCATGATTCTATGCAAAGAACAGCCATACTAGATCAGAGCAATGGTTCATCTAGCCCCGAATTCTGTCTTCTGACAGTGGCCAATGCCAGGTGCTTCAGAGGGAATGAACAGAACAAGCAATCATCGACTGATCCTGTGTTCCACTCCCAGCTTCTGGCAGTCAGAAGCTAGGGACATCTACAGCATGGGGTTGCATCCCTGATCATCTTGGCTAATAGCCATTGATGAATCTATCCTCCATGTGCTTATCTAATTCTTTTTTGAACCTCATTATAGTTTTGACTTTCACACTATCTCGTGGCAATGAGTTCCACAGGTTTCCTGTCTATTGAAGAAGTACTTCTTTTGTTTGTTTTAAACCTGCTGCCTATTAATTTCATTAGATACCCCCTGGTTCTTGTGTTATGTGAAGGAGTAACTATCACTTTCTTATTCACTTTCTCCATACCATTTATGATTTTATAGACCTCTATTATATGCCCCCCTTAAATGTCTCTTTTCCAAAGATGAAAAATTCCAGGCTTCGTAATCTCCTCATATGGAAGCTGTTCCACACTGTTAATAATTTTGGTTGCCTTTCGCTGTATCATTTCCTATTCTAATATATCTTTTCTGAGATGGGGCGACCAGACCTGCACACACTATTCAAGGTGTGGGTATACCATAGCTTTATATAGTGCCAATAGAATATTTTCTATCTATGCGTTTCCTACCATTCTGTTAGCTTTTTTGACTGCCACTGCACATTGAGCAGATGTTTTCAGAGAACTATCCACAATGACTCCAAGATCTCTTTCTTGAGTAGTAACAGCTAATTCAGATCCCATCATTTTGTATATATAGTTGGGTTTATGTTTTCCAATGTGCATTACTTTGCATTTATCAACATTGCATTTTGTTGCCCGGTCACCCAGTTTTGTGAAATCCCTTTGTACCACCTTGCAGTCTGCTTTGGACTTAATTATCTTGAGTAATTTTGTATCATCACCTCACTGTTTATGCCTTTTTCCAGGTCATTTATGAATATGTTGAACAGCACTGGTCCCAGTACAGATCCAGGGGCACACCACTATTTCCCTCTCTCCATTCTAAAAACTGATAATTTATTGCTACCCTTTGTTTCCAGTTACCTTCCTTCTTATCCCATGACTAAGGCTACAATTTAGCCATGGGTATTTTTAGTAAAAGTCATGGACTGGTCACGGGCAATAAACAAAAATTCATGGCCCATGACCTGTCCATGACTTATACTATAAATACCCCTGACTAAATCTTGGGGTAGGGGTGTTGCAGCTGCTCGCCAGGGCTTCTCGCCTTCCCACTCCCAGCTGGGAGCCAGGGGGCTGCTGCCCGGAGCTTCTTGCCTCTTCTGGGGAGTCCAGTCGGCTGCCATGTTCCCAGCGGGGAGCAGGAACCCGGGGTGGCAGCAGGGCTCCCAGTAGCCTAGGCAGAAACCCAAGCTGGGAGCCTGGGTGGCAGCCCAGCTCAGAGCCGAGACTGGGCAGAAGCTCCAGAGCTGCCTTTCTTGTTAGTTTTATGGCTCCATCAGAGCCTTGAAATTGATAAGAATGACAGTCAACAGCCAATGAAAGTAACACAGTGTCTACACTGCATTGCACCCTAAGTACATCAGGGGCTTTTAGTGCACACCAGTGGGGTCCATATGGGCTAGTTAGTGTGCAACATAATAGTGCACAATAGAATTTATACCACTCTGGTGTGGACTTGCACACCATGTAGACAAGCCCTCAGCGGCACGCTAGAGATCATTTATATCATGGTATATGGAAATGGCTTAGGGCAGGATTTTCAAACGTGCTCACCACTGGCCTAATTCTGCCTCCATCGAAATCAATATATTTCAACCTTGGTCTGGAAGGACACTCTCCAAGGGCAAGACAACTCATGCCCTTTCAATCGTCTCTTATGAGATTGCCAACGAGGTCCGTTGCCAACTATATTGGTGTTTTTCATGTGGGATGGAACAGAGACCATCAAACTCATTTCACATTGATCACTGAACAGTCATCACAGAGTAACAACTTTGGGGCACTACCTGGGGTCGGACTTGAACTGGTGACCTTGAAACAAAATAAATTATGTGAAAGTTGAGATGCAGTGATGGTGAGTGACAGAAGAATAGAGCTCAGAAGCTGTTTCTAAGAGATTCTGTATTCATTTAAGAAATGTGTCTGTTCAGCCTATTTATTCATTTGACAAGTTCCTTTTTAACAATCTTAATTCACCATTTAGCCTAAGACGGCCTTTTAGTTTATTAGATATTCACTGAAAGAGATTTTAGCATAAATACAGTTCCAGAGAGGATTACTGCACAGGGAATCTATTCTTTTAACCTACTTATTCGGATATCAAGTATTTGTTGAAATGGACATGTATTTACTTAGTCTGGAAATGAAGTCTAGAAAAGCTTTTCTGAAAAGGAAATTTTTTTTGGTCAAAAATTCACTTACTTAAATAGTTTTCAAAGTGTTCTAAGAACAAAGATTTCAAAGATACAGCTTTGGCTAAATATTTACTTTCTTCGCTGTACAGTAGTTTTTACTTGCCACAGAAAAGTGCACTTGATTTTTTTTTTGTTTAAATTTCTTTGTTTCTAGTTCTGAGATATATATGTCATTTCTAGAAGTATGGAACTAATTGAGGAATATGTCCAGCCCTTGTTGAGGTGAACAGGGCAGATAAATAAAAACTCCATCGAACATAAATCTCCTCCAGCAACATCAAAGAAACAGGATCCTGCTAAGTGTATTTGTATAATGCAGTAATTTATGCAAAAAGCAGCTTTTGTCAGCAATGCAACAAAGCAGCTTTGATAAATGTCCCCTAATTTATTGTCATGTATCTCAAATCAAAGTAAAACATTTACAGCCTGCATACTGAAGGAACCCAGGCCCAGTATACTTCAAGTTATTCCCCCCCATCACCCCTTGAAGTAGAAAAAGCTAAAGTTGGGCAAAAGGTTAAAAAGGATCTGTTTTGAATGTTAAGTACTTTATACAAATTACAGAAGAAAAAATAATAATGAAGCTGCTTAAAAAGTGACAGAAAAGCCTGTACAAATTCAGATTAAAAAATCCTTTTAGTTATTCTCTTGTGGATGATACTAGACAAGTCATGATGTGCACATTAATTGTACTTGATATAAAAGTACTCTAGTATGGGAGGTTATAAAAATCTTAGAATAACACAGGAAATGTAAATAGTAAATGTATTTGCCCAATGTTCCTCCTCCCCCACCCTGCCATTCATAAATTCTTTCAGGTCAAGGATCTTTAACAGAGATGAGGCACTCTCACATCAGACTAAATAAGAATTGTGGATGAAATTTAGGCAGTATGCAAGTGCCAAAATCCATCCCTGGGATGAGCGTCTAAGGATACAGCACAGCCTTACCTAAGCTACTTTTCCAGCTTGATCCAGCACCCTTTGAAGTCAATAGCAAAGCTCACAGTGATGTCAGTGGTGCAAGATCAGGCATCTTTTGAATTTTGACTGCAGCTCCTCCATGCCTCTCGCTGGGTGTGTTAGAACTCCTCGCTATACATAAATGCAGATTATGCTGCCTTGTCTTTGCTTCACCCCATTGCTACTTGTGCTGCACATAGGGGCAGAAACCTTAATGTCTGACCACTCTCATGTTCAGCCTAATTCAGCCACCAGCCTTAATCATCAGTCTTAAGTGGTGTGGAGGGCTTTGTGCACCAGGGAGAATTTCACACTACCAAAGAAACAGCTCCCTCATTCGTAGTGCAATGGGATGTGAGTAGTTATACACTGTAAACTTTGCACTTCATGTATTTTTCACATGAACATTTGATTATCTTTAAAACATAGGTAAATTTCAGGCATTAAAATATTGACACTTTAAAACTTAGTAAGTAATCTAGCTAGATATGCGTTAGATTCTGTTTGTTTAAATGGCTGAGAAAATAAGCTGTGCTGAATGGAATGGATATTCCTGTTTTTGTCTCTTAAAGGTTTTGCCTAGAGGGATTCTCTATGTTTTGAATCTAATTACCCTGTAAGGTATTTACCATCCTGATTTTACAGAGGTGATTCTTTTTACTTTTTCTTCTATTAAAATTCTTCTTTTAAGAAACTTAATGCTTTTTCATTGTTCTTAAGATCCAAGGGTTTGGGTCCGTGGTCACCTATGCAAAATGGTGAGGATTTTTATCAAACCCTCCCCAGGAAAAGCGGGGAGGGGGGTAATGTTAGTCCATGCCATCTGTTTCAAAGGCTGCCAGAAACTCAGCTTTTGCGGACAGTCTCCTTTTGCACTGCACTCATGGTGAATTGCACTCAGAATTTATGGAAATGAGGCAGGAATAAATTATTCCAAACTCCTTTTCCAGTTTCCCACTGAAAAGTGGCAACCAACAAAATTGAAACACCAAGCACACTTATACTGTGAGTAGGTGCAGTGTTTATTGCATCCTAGCTGTCTTCAAGCAAAACAGAAGAGCAAAGGTAATGATCCACAATAAATTTAACAGAGACAATTATGACATAGATTTGGAGAGAAATAGTGTCTTATTTACAGTGGAGGTTCAAAGGCTTTGCTTGATTGGCTGAACATTACTCACATTCTGCTTCTGAAAAGACAGTCTTTCGTGCAATGAAATGGCCCCTTAGCAAGAGAGCATTCCATAATTTTTAAAGTGTGCATAAAAGTTCTTTATAATTCACGGGCATAAGACGCAGTGAAGTTTGGTAGGAGGTAGCAGGTAAAGGAGGAATATAACTTTTATCGGTTTGATTGTGTGAAAAATAAGCCCAAACATTAGCTCTAGCAATATGGAACCAATGGGTTCCCAGGTCTGTCTTATAATAAGAACTGGCAAACTTCAAAAGTAATCTGCTTGAACTACTTGTCTGAACTGAAACTTTCTGAGGTCTCCCTCTTCCAACAGACTCCCAGGCACAGTGCTGGCATTATGATTTATGAAGCCCTATACTGTTGGCAGTGAAAGAGGAGAGCAGATGGCAAGATGCCTCCCACTCCAGCTCAACTGTGTGGGTGCCTCTCTGCTAGTCCTGCTGCTGAAGAGGAAAGTCAGGGCCAACCCAGGAATTGTAAACCCGTGAAAGGCAATAAGCAGTCATTTGCATTTCTTGTGATTCATTTGGACCTGATCTCAAATCTCATTGCCCTTCCTCTTAGAGATCTTCCCAACGAGCTCCTGGTACATCATGACCTTCACTTTCTTTGAATCCTCAGTAGCTTCTCAATGTTCTTGCTCACAGTTGCGGAAAAAAGTTCTGGTGCTCAATAGTTCAGGCAGACTTTCTGTTGGATCTCCTGTGTTTCTGAATTCGAACACAACCCAGGCTGGCACTTCCCTACTAGATGTGAACATTATTATTACAGTCTGCGGCACCAGGCCTACTACAGCAACTGGGCCCTGAAACTTCATTTTCAAAAACAGGAGGACACTTAGCTTATCAGAACACAGCAAAGATCTGAAAAGGGTTCTGGTTCATTTTGGTCAGGAACCACAAAAACATGAGGGAGGATAGTTCTGGTTCATGTCTGTTCAGTCCTTAACTCTGTTGAGACTACGGTCAAGGGTGCCAATCAGTGATAATTGTGGTGGTGATTTTGTGACAATGATAAATGTCCACCAGTAAGTGGAGTGAAACCAAATCATTTTTCACAGGCACATCATTTTACACAGCAAACATCTATCGGATGATAATTTAGAGTCCCTTGGGCCCTTCAGTTACTCATGATGCCAAAGATTTATTTCAGAGATTCGTAGATTCCAAGGCCAGAGGGGAGATTCAGATAATTTAGTCTGAACTCCTTTGCCCAGCCTGAAGAAGAGGAACTGCTCAATGCAATTGGAAACCTTGTATCTTCTACCAACAGCAGTTGGTGCAATAAAAGATATTATCTCACCTACCTTATCTCTCTCATATTGAGACCTATCAGGTACCCAGTTTTTAATCCATTTAACGTGTGCCATGTTAATTTTACAGTCTTCTAGTTTTCTAATCAAAATGTCATGAGGTACCAAGTCAAAAGCCTTACAGAAGTCTAAATATATGATATCAACCCTATTACCTTTATCAACCAAACTTGTAATCTCATCAAAAAAAAAATCAAGTTAGTCTGACAGAATCTATTTTCCATAAACCTGCATTGATTGGAATTAATTATATTATCCTCCTTTAATTCTTTATTAATTGAGTCCTCCGTTATCTTGCCCAGGATTGATGTCATTCAATCATTCATACCTTCATATAACAATTGATATCTATATGAAATTTAGCAGAGTTCCACTATTGTACAGAAAAAAATGGGGAAAATGATGTTCTTTCATTTCAGTGGAAATCCAGAGAAACTCTACTTAAGTAAGTTTCCACAGTAATTTGTTCCATTTTTTTTAACCTAGGAAAAGTCTGACTTAGTTTATAATAACACAAATGTACAACGTCAGTAGTATAATATCCTTCAAATGGAGCTATTTTAAAATATTTTATAACCCCTCTGGCAGACTGAATCCAACCACTGGGCGAGTTCCTGGAGGAAATGCTTTCCTCATCCCGATATCAATACGTATCTTATACAGCAAACCAGAGAAATGGTGCATTACAGCTCTGGGCCTGCTGATTAATAAAATGGAGACATGACTGAAAGTGGAAAGACAGAAGTTGGGAAAAGAAGTTTTATTTTCTTGGTATAAAGGCTTTTGCCTGCTGGGGACTGAGTCTGCCACTCAACAGTGCTAATTCCCCTATTAAAGCAGAACAAGCCATCTTTATTATGCAGTAGTAAATCTTAAATTCCAAAGTACTTTTTTTTGGGTTTAGGACACATTTATAAGTGTCTTACTAACGTTATAATTGTACACCCTGTTTTAATATGTCAATATTAGGCTGTAGGAACTTTTGCTACTGCATGTCAATAAAACTTGTACTGCTCATGTTAAGAACATTTAAAATATTTGCTAGCAAATCTAACCATAATTCACTATTATACATTTCTATTTGCATTGCAGTAATGCCTAGAGGCCCCATTCAGGATCAGGGCCCCATTGTGCTAGGTACTGGTGACCAAATGGGTAGAAGAGGAGTAAATATATACGGCAGGGCTATGGTGCGAAGGATCAGAAACTTGTATCTGAGGGAATGGAAAAGGGGTATTCACAGGAAGGATTCAAAGGGGAAGGGAGTGACAATCAAAATTTAATACCAAGAAGCTTATCTTAGCATCAGCTTTTTGAGTGGACCTGGGGGGGGGAGCAAGGTGGGTGTTGGGAAGGGCAGGGAGGAGGAGGTTGCCATGGTTAGGGTAGGAGATGCTGAGGATTTGGATGAGATTTTTAGCAGAGCAGAGAGAGAGATCTTAGAGATACTATGGCAAGATCCTGTGCTTGGATGTATGGGTATAGAGGGAGTGTGGAGCCAAACATACTGTCCAGGTGACGGACCTAGGTGACAGGAAAAAGGGTGGCGTAACCAAAATGAAGAAGTTGTCAAAGAAAGGAGGGTTTGGGAGTGGAGACATGGAGTTCAGTTTTGATTCAATTCTGGTGGAGACTCAGAGTTGGATGGAGGGAGATGGATCAGGAGTGGAGACAGAGCTGTGGGTCACTGGTGTGGGGGGAGTAGCTGACGCTGTGTGAGTAATGAAAGGGTGGAGAGGAAGGTGAGGAGTGAGCCAAACATGGAGATCTGTGGGGAACCCCTGGAAAATGGGAGTAGAGTGGAGGAGGACCCTCCAGGAGATTAGCTGAAAGCTTGACTGGAGAGCTTACGATAAGAATAGAGAGAGGCACATGAGTGAAAGCCAAGGCAGGGTAAGATTTCAAGGAGGAGAGTATGATCAAAAGTAGCAAATATAGCCAAGATACAGAAATGTTAGGGACACAAATGACCATTATATTCATCTAGTCTGTCCTCCAGGAGAATTACTGTTGGAACTTACTCCTGCTTACATTTTCCAGAGCCTATGTTTGACAATCTTGAAGGTATATTGGCTTAGCTCATCATAGCAGAGACCATGTCTTCTCATCTGTGCTAAGGTGCATTGCACACTTTTGAGCACTGAAATAGTAATAGTAAATAAGCCACCTATCTTTTTATTAATTAGCTACCAGGATGAAAAAGGCGGGTGTGATGGAGACGGGATCTCTGTGCAAATAACGGCACAATCTTTTTATTGAGTCATCCAGGGGAAAGACTCAGGAATTTTTGTTTTTATTTTATTGTTTTTATCTAAGAACTATAAGGCTCTTGGATGCAATAGCTATAATGCTAAAAGTAAATAAATAACCTAAAGCAATTTCCATGAGACTAAGTTTGTTAAGTTTGGTATTCTGGCTCAATTCCACATTGTACAAAGATGGGCTTGCATGGCAAAATTTGGATCCAGATCTGAACCTACCTACCCATATCCTGAGGGGATTAGCTCCAGGTCTAGGTCTATATTTAGTTAACTATTGTATGCTCTGCCTACCTAAATTCCCCTTGCAGTTCCCATTGGAGAAGATATTATACATTTCCCAGGCAACACCGACGAATGTTGATAATCAGGAACAGATACTTGGCTGGGATCAGTGGGGCGATGCCAATTTACACCAGTTGATTCAGGTGAAATTCACCCCCGTGCAGAGGTCCAACACAAGGCCTGTGCCTTACTTAAGTCCCATTTAATACTTCACTGCATCGTGTCTCAGAACTAGCTCCATTGCATTTCACCCCTATCATTTGAAAAATGTCTTGTGGCCCTTCTGGATGAAGGATATGATACAGACCTGAAGAAAAGCTCTGTATAAGCTTGAAGGCTTGTCTCTCTCTTACCAGAAGAAGTTGGTTCAATAAAAATTATTACCTCACCCTCCTTGTCTCTCATTAAAATTTTAAAATGAGTATGTTTTATTCTGAAGACAAATTAATCAATACTCCTTAAAAATACTTTTTTAGTAGAGCATGTGTAACCCTAAGATTACAAACAAGTGAACTTATTCAGCAAAGAAAAGAATATTTGGGAACAAAATTTCAAGCTATCAAAGGGTAATTATTAGAGCTGGGCAAATAGTGCAACCCACATTTAAGCTCACTTTTTTAAATGAAGTTGCCCTTGCCATGCTCATATCCCTTTTGTTTTTTGCTCTATATGACTATTGAGCACTGTGTTTTACTGGCAAGAACCTTTGTGGGAAGCAAATTCAAAAACCAGGTGCATTTTTGGAGTAGTGTCTTATCTGACCAATCTATAACTGACATCCACATTGAATTTCAAATATCAGTAATAAATCTGAAGACCAAAAAAATTGTGAAACAGTACTTGACAAACATGGCTATTCTGTGAGCAGTCTATTCAGCATTCAAAGAGATTAAATACAGCAAAGAAATGACTCGTGCAATTTTTCACTTAGTTTCATAATTAGAAAGAACAAGAAGAATAAATACACTTTAAATTTTGGAAAATATTTTGACCATTACCTGTTTAAAAATCCATTGACTAAAGCAGAACTCATTTGTAGAGCTGTATGACAAGAAGATGTTCACACTACTCTCTTCATGAGAGTTCAGTTCATATGGCTAAATTAGGCTGACTACATTCCACAATCCTGCTATGAATTTTCACTCGTTACGATTCTTTACCGAAAAGGAAGCCTTTGAGTGAAAGGATCAGTTATGTCCATGTCTGTCATTGGGATGTGCTGTTAGCATTAATAAAATAAATAACAATACCATCTAGCTCTTATATAGCACTTTTGATCAGTATATATCAAAGTGCATTATCCCCTTTTCCAGATGGGAAAAATGAAGCATATTAAATATAAGGGGTTGCAATACAGTGATGGGAGACCAGTTTAGTAATTCACTAAAATATGTGACAGCATGAGGTCCTGTTTAGATATGCTATTGTTGCTTTACTGTAGGTGCCTGTTGATTAGAAGACACACCAAAATGCACCTGTATAAGATCAGTTATTTATAGCTCTCAGATAGAACTGAGTGAAAGAAGGATGCTGAAATTTGCTGCTTTTATTTAAAAATTGGCACGCGTTTGTTTGAGGGGAATGGCCTTTCAAAACAAACAAACCTCAGAGGTTGCAAACCCAAACTGCTGGTGGGGTGTGCTGAAACTATGCAAACTCAAATTGTTGAAGTTCACACAACATAAATAATTTCTGTAAATTCAGCTTCTATTTAGCTTCTCTGGTAGCAGTAATAAACAGTAAGGTAAGTGGGATGGGGGAGAAGTTAAGGAGTCAGATGAAGAATGTTCCTCTTATGAGATGGTTGAGAGGTATGGGGTGACCTGTCACCCGATTTATCAGCATCTCCCAATTTAGTTGAACTTCTCATGCTTTCTCATCATACATTATGTAACATTAGATGCTTAGCTCATGCTTGACTGCTCTATGGAGGCCAATTAAATTGGCTGTAGTGTAATTTTACATTGTGCTGAACTCGCCCCACCCCCTCAGTCTGTTGATATGGAAGGCAGAGAGAAGGTAAGGGTCAAGATATGATTTGTTGTTGGGGTTTTGTTGTTGAAGTGCTAAACAGCTGCACAAAACCTACTCAGCTTATGAGAAGACACAGTGGGCTAGTTTTTCCATATGGAACATGAACATTCTGCCTCAAAGTCATGTTAGTTGCTGCTCCAAGTTTTGCGTAAGACTTGCTCATAGAAGTTCCCATTGCTTTTCCCAGGAAACCCTTTGAAACACTCTGATGGGGACAGTGGAGCTGGAGACAGAGCAATATCGGTATCAATAGTTCTGCTGCTAACCTGTTCTCATAGCTTGCTAGAGTAACTGGAAGGAAGGAAGAATGCAAATTTATGTAAACTGTTCCCACAGCTTAATGTAACCTGGAAAAAAGGTAGAATGTCAACTTACTTGTACAGGAAACTTGGAGTCTCCAAAAGAATGCTCTAACTGCACTGCACTGAAGGCCTTAGCTGCTGAGTTATAACAACACATCTGGAAAAAGAAGGGACATAAAAGAACCAGGCACTGGAATAGCTTTACAGAGACAGTTACACTCCGATTGGCCAGCTGAAAGCCTGCTAGTAATGTGAAGGGTTATAAAACCCCAGTACCACATGTTCAGGCTAAAGGCATCAAGGGAAGGTTCCTGGAAAGGAAAAGTTAAGTCCTGAAGTTAAGTCTGTAGGATAGGAGCCTGACTAAAGAGAATCCTTACCTGAAAGAACACTAGTTCACAAAAGCTCTTAAGCAGGTGCTTAACTTTAAGCATGTAAATAGTTTCACGATGCCAGTGAATCTACTCACATGCCTAAGTGCCTTGCTGAACCTTGGCCAGATTACTCAGGGATGCCGAGACTTGAATAACATGGGAGTTTTGGGGATGTAGCCTTGTATTTTTTCTTGGTACACCAATAAGCTGCCTTTGTTCATGAACAGAACATCTGATCTCCAGGACTCTCTTTAACACCTGCCAATAACCACAAGCCTATTTTAGGCTCCTGGCTTATGTATTGCTAATTAGTTACAGAAGTTTTTTCTTTGAGAACAGTGACATGATCCCATTTCATATTAATCCGTTAATTTAATGGCAACGGGCAACTTCCAAACAGCAAAAAACTTAATATGGAAAATGCAATAAAATCTTGCATAAGCTTTATGTAACTTTTATTTCTTCAGTAATCTAAATCAAGTATCTCCCATACACACCTGAGCCTTTGGCTGTGCTATTTTGCCATTTCAGAACTGGTAAGGTTAGCAGCCTATTCTCATCTATCCTTAATTCTTGGTACTCTTAGAAGAATGAGTAGAATTCAAATACAAATGCAGATTATATTTTTACCTTTGTTAGTTTGTTTAGTGTTTATAATGTATTTAGCACTCTTAAATTAGCAGCTAATCCAGAAACAATTATATTCGGCCATTCATTCTGCTTCCTCTTCCTTGGCTTTAATTTACTTAATGCTAATGTCATTCCCCCACTTCCCAAACATTTCAGTGAATTCTAGCCTTAGTAGAGACGGGACCTGATTCTGAATGCAGGTGAATATTTACAGTTCCTGCTGAAATTAGGGGGAGCTGTGGGTTCTCACTTGCACTGAGGATGTTTAGGCCCCACATCTGTAGAAACTCTACTATATATTTTTTGTTAGTAATTATACTATGGACATGTAACTAGGTGTATAGACTCAACAGTCTGGGAAACAGAGGGTTAAAAATCTAGTCCTGTACAGAAAGGCACCCCAGCAGTGATTGCAGAGGGATTCAGTCATCAGGTCACGTCTAGCACCACAGCCTAACTATCAGTGGGAGATTAATAGGGAAAATGCTGCTGGATTGAAGAGACGGGAAGTAGCTGATCTCTCTGGGAACAGAAGTGATATCAGGGAAGGAAGTCAAGACGCATGTGGAGGACTAAAGGGTGATTTTTCTATCGTGTGCCTCTTCGGGCCTGGAGGAAATCTTTTGCTGTCGTCTTAACTCTGTAGGGGAGCTTTTTTATTACCATTGGGCTCCAAGAGTCCTTTCCCTATATTATGTTTAGACTCCGATTACTAGACGACTTTCCCTCTCACGTTTGGGATTTTGCCTGTGCCGCTTTCTTTTTGCGATCAGCTGCTCAACAAACACTGACTCCCTGGCATCTGAACTATAACCCTGTGTGCGTGTAAGTTCCTTGTTCCAGCTGCCACCAGTCTGGCCAGCAATCATAGTCAGGCCCATTTAACATAATGTTAGTTCTTTGTGTTAAAAACCTTCGCGATGAAATTTTATCTCAATACTTTTAAAGCAGAGACAGCTGTGAGTAGCTGTTAAATAGACACAAACAAGAGCTTAATCCAAACTATGCATGTTCGACAGTTTCTTAGATACATGTTATGCAACAAGACCGCAAAAATTGGAGAAACCAAAACATGTTAATTATTTGAAATGGAAACTCTTTTTAACTCTAGGCATCCTTTTAATATATCTTGTTTAAATGCCATATTAATTTTAAAATCTTTGAAACTCCTTTATCTCCGCACACTTATGTTATATGGGTTACATTTTGACACGTGGTTTCAGTTTATTATGTAACGCTTCACTAAATAAATGCAAATTACCAATAATGACCTTTTAAATTTGAAGCATGACTTTACCAAAATTTAACTTTTCAAACAAATAGACAGAGGTTTATTTTTGTAAAGTTTGTTTTATTTCACAAATTAGTTTCAGTGTTTGCCATAGATAACACATATTTCAATGAAGTTCACATTCAATGTGACTAGGACAAATTTTTTAAAAAATCCAAACCCTGGACATGTCATTAAAAACACATGGATTTTAAATTCTCTTTTTTTATACAGAAAATTGCATTAATAGATTTTGACCTCAAGACTAAGCCAAGGTACATGTGTTAAAGGCCCAGGAACTCTGCACTGATCTACAGCACTGGGTCTGCATATTGACTGAATAATACTGTGCACTGATGTAATAGCAGCCTGCATATGTCTCATATTAATGTTATTTTCCTAATAGTAATAGCATTAAAAGCCTACTTACTTTGCCATTGAGTTATCCTGTTTAGGATAATTCACCCAGAAAAGCTCTCCGTGAGCATGTGAATCTATTTGCTACGTATGTAGCATTTTATAATATATAACTGAAAATACTGAAATCACAGGGAGCTGATATTTTGATTCTAACGCTGGCTTTTTGAGTATTTTTGCAATCAAAAAAAAATCTGTTGTCTTTCTTGAATAATTTATTAGCAGGACTTTTGTTGTATTTCCACATGGAATTCATGAAGACAAATAATATTTTTTTGTGGGGAGAGTTTGGACGAGTGAAAATTCACACATGGAAAACAAATGAGCATGGGGAAACATTCCTCTTTGTTAATGGCTACTTGGTCTGTAGCCAGAATTCATACGGATCCTTAAAATCAAGTAAATTATGCCTGTAGCGACAGCTCCCTTTTGCTAGAGTCCCACAACAAGCACCAAATGGTGGCGTAGAATAGTACTGCCAAATTTCATTTTTCACTTCCTGATTCCTTTCAATTAGAGTATATACATTTTGAACAGACAGTCCTATACATATTTTATAGTATTGAAAATGGAATTCGGATGTAGATACTCAGATGCAACACCCTTTCCAAAGTCATGATATCTGGGACTCGTTCTCTCTATTTATTTAGTTGTTCACACATACACACGAGGACCAATTCTGCATGCAGAAAGCAGCAGGAGCTGAGGATGTGCTTCTGAGGACAGAATTTTGCCCACCTCTTTTCATCTCTGCAGATTCAAAAAAGAAATATGGCAGAGGTGGAAGCAATGATATACAGATCTTATTTAAACAGACCACAAAAGGAAAATGGAGAAAACGAAGGAGGTTTTGCTCTTTCATAGGTTTTCTTTCTGTACCTTTTATAAGGGATGGTAGACTTTCTTTAAATAGCTTATTGGACAGAGGTTAAGAAACCTGCCACTCATTGGTTTTCAGATTAGATAAAATAACTGATGAATTATGTGGTAGAAAATTAGGATGGATTACATGAATATCTGTTCAGACTACCATAAATATTTATAAACAATCTTCCTTGCAGAACATGTCTCTGTCATTCATTTCAGAGCAATGAAAAACCTGGAACAATGGAACTAATGACTACATTGTTCCAAAGTTAAATAGTTTATCTAATAAGGAAAATAATGAAATGAGCCAAATTCTTTATGAACATAACAGTGAAGCAATTAAAATGAATGTGATTTTCCAGATCAAAACTTCTGCCTGTTAATTGCTATATGGCACCTATCCTAGTCATATGAGTTTCCCTTGCAGCTGTTTTTATTTCATGATACATTTTGAAATCCCCAGAGCCTAGTCCTGGGATCTGACATAAAGACGGTTAGTCTGAAAACCAGGATAGTTATCGAGTGTTTATAATTTGTATAGATTAACTCTCAAGACAGGCCTTTGTGAACAATCACTGTTTCTTGCCATTTGCATTTTGTTTGCAATGTGTTTCCAATTAAGATAATTTATTGGTGCATACTTCTTATTCTAAAGTATGGGGTTCTGTTGCCATATGTAGGAGAGAACACAAAGGCAACTTCTTGGGAACAGTGCGGTGCCCTGCGCTTCTCTGGTAGTTTTGGATCAGGGCTGTCATTACTGCATTCATGTAGCTATACAGTGAAGATGTTGTTGTGAATTGTATGTGCAATAAATAATATTAAAACTCACTTTTAAAAGTCTGAGTCACCTGTTTAATTTTCTCTCTTAGCTAAGAGAGCAATATTTTCTCCTTTTCTACCAGTTGGTTGCTCTCACTCTCTCAGTCATGGAACATTGTTTAGCCGAAGTTATGACAAAGTACTGTATGTCACATTCCAGTGAGATGGAATGGTTCAGTCAACAAAAGCACAGAGGTGATGTACAAAGGCAGGTCGATCAGTGTGACCTTCCCATTTAGGCATATCTCTGCCCTCTGATAGGCCAAGGTGGTTTGATTTGCATAATGACTGTATGGCTTCACACTGACCCCACACCCCGGCTGGCTGAGGTGGAAGGTTCGGCATTACTTTACATTTACCAAGAAATAACCTTTCGCCTCTTATTTGTATGACCATTGCCACCAAAGCTCCAGATCACAATTTGACTGCCATCATGCTTAGCGCTGTACAAACATGTAAGAAAACATGGGCACGGCCTGAAGAATTGATCATATAAGGCCCTGATCCGGTGAACACCAATGTAGGGGCTTGCTTTTAGTTTCACTTCAGTCGACGAGGCTCTGCAGGGACACAGGCATGCAGAATCTGAGCCCAAAGATGAGTGAGGGGTGTGAGGGTGCTTTGGCTGAGTCCATGCACTGTAGGAGTGTGTGGGAAGAGCAGCTCAGCATGGTTCCCTCCCTGCACTTCCATGAGCACTACAATTGCTCCTGTGGAAGCTCGAGAATATCTCTGTTCTGCGGAGAGTTTTGGCCTCATTCTTACTGGGAGCAGGTGCTGCATCTTGCCCTCTGTAGCTGGGCTTAGAAGGGTTGGGACTGGACTGCTAGGTCCAGGTCTGAGCCCCGGGTGAGGAGCCCAGTTTAGATGACATTATTTAGCCCAGAACATGGTTATCAGCTCATACAAAAGAAGCACCTCAAGTTGTGTATGCACTTTGGAAGTTCAGTATGTGTAAGCCTCATGTTTCATATTAGGTTAGTAGAAACTGTATCTTACTTATGTGGATTATTAAAGGAGATAAACCAAAATCTCAGTTGCTGAAGTAACTAATGTAGTTTATCCAGCATTGAACAGATATTGGCATCTTGAGGTAAGTATCAGGAGTCAGTGATCTCAGACTATGATATTGAACAAGCTGAAGCCATGAGCAATATGATATTGATTAGACAATAGAAGTAATTATATTTACCAACATAGTTTTATTGGGTGGGGTGGAAGGTGATGAGACTTTAGTCTGGAGTTTAGGGAGGACAATTAAAAATGTTGTAAGCAAAGCCCTAGTAGCCTTTGTGTTTTTCTTTTTAACAGCTATGGATTTCCTGCCTGCTATTTTAAAATTGCATGGGCTCCCTTCTTAGCCATCAGAAGGATTTTTTAAAAAATATGTTACCCTGGAAGTTTAGTACTGATCTCAGGAGAGCTTTATTTTTTTTCCAGAGACCTTTCTCTGACAATGTCCACCTCTTCTGCTTTTCCTTTTACCCAATGATTTTTTTTTAATGCTATTGCAGAAAGATTAAACATTATCTTTGAATGTAGAGGCTTTTATCTAGCAAACACCTTTTCTAATGCTAAATGAAATCATGTCAGATTTGAATAGGTTTCATATTTAGTTGCTGCTTCAATTCTGTGAGGAGCTTTAATTTCCTGGGTCATGAAACCTCTTTCTTTCCCCCCAATCCCAATGGCTATCAAATGTCCAAAATTCATTTTTATTTCACATCTAATGACAATGGGAGATGAATAAAACTTGATCTGCAGACCTTCAACAGAACAGTAGTTGCTCATCAACAGAGTAACTTGTACTACTTGATTCTCTGCTGTCTCTCTAAATGACTATTATTTGAATTTTGTGCCTGGCCCATTGGTAAGATTTTATCTTGTAATAAATCTGCCAAAAAAACCCCAGGAACATCTCTAGTTACTTTCATTTGTTTCTAGACATGATTTGGAAGATCGCCAGGCTCCTCAGAAATAGCAGCAGCCATGGACTAAAAGGATGTACAGTAAACGCTTACTGTAAGCTTTGAGTCAGATCATCTACAGACTTTAAGTCATCTTTGTGCTCTCCTGATTGTTCCGTCTCCTAGAGGCCTTTTCTCAGCCTCAAATATACTATGCTATACTATACTATAGCCCCAAATAATCCCTCTCATTACAATTAAATTGTTTGGATTCAGTCATAATCATCTCCCAGCAAGCAGTAGGCCATTTTTTGCCAAGTGTTTAAAAATCCAACTTTTGTACTTTGAGAGCTGAGAGACCAGGAGTGTGTGTTGGCCATAATGAGCCACTGGTATAAGTGGGTACGACTTTAAAGGCAGTCCTTGCAGCAGTTCACCCTGGGTGAACTTCACCCCTGCTCAGAAAGGCAGTGTGGTTAACTCCGGGGATTTTATCACGAGCCTCAAGATTTGTGGTGTTTTTCTTAAAACCCCAGCTTCTGGAGTCATGTGACAATGTAAAAGTAATCTCTGTTTTCATTTAAAAATAAAACCTGGGGGCAGGCAGACTCTCCCGCTATCTGTCATCAGATAGGGGGGAGAGAATCAGAAGTGAGAAACTAGTGGTGGTAAAAAAAGGATCCCAGGAGTGTGTGCACCGTCTCCCATAGTTTCCTGCCTGCCTGCCCACTCCCAGATCTGGGTGGGGCAGTATCCACCAGGAGAGAGCTGGGGGACGGAGAGGAAACTGGACAGGAACTGTACTTAGCGGTAGAGGGGAGAGAGCTGGGCAGAAGCCAGGGGCAGAGTCCTAGAAGGGAGAGAAACTTGGCAAGGAGCAGAGGGGGAAATTGTGCAGGATTATGTGATGGGAATGGCTAAACAGGGGACTGGACAGCAGCAGTGCCCAGTGGAAATAAGAAGAGTAAGGGGTGATACCTATTGGAGAGAAAGGGATACAGCGTACAGAGGAGAAAGCTGACACCAGTGTCTGGGGAAGCGATGGTGTTGAGCAAATGTCACCCCCCCCCACACTCAATCAGATTTTTGAACCTGTGAAGTGGCTAACAATTGGGGTTGAGCAAATTTCCTTACATAGAGGAAAATCAGTCACTGCTTCTGGCAGTGGTATAAAACAGAAGACATTAAGCACTGCGCTTTGGTTAAAGAGAGTGAAATTCCAACAGAGATGAAGGGAAAATTTAGTTAATTTTTAAATGACTTCGAAATAGAGCAACACTCTGAAGCTAATAATTCCTGACCGAATAGTTAGCATCTAAATCTTATGTAATTCTTTGTAATCTTTCCAGTCAGAGAAAGTATTTAAAATCAACAATGCTGAAAAGCCCCTGAAAGACCCACTGAAGTAACCAAGGCCCGATTCTACAAACACTTAGGCAGTATCAGTAGTGGTCCCATTGAAATCAATGCTGGATGTGGGTCTTCTGCAATCAGGTCTGTGTGGGTGGACCTCTTCTGCCAATGTGGTCCCATTAGGGTTGCCAACTTTATACTTGCACAAACCCTTGCTCTGCCCCTCCTCCAAGGCCCTGCCCCCACTCACTCCACCCCCCTTCCCTCGGTTGCTTGCTCTCCCCACCCTCACTCACTCGCTCGCTCATTTTGACCAGGGTGGCTCAGAAGGTTGGGGTGTGGGAGGGCTCTGGCTGGGGGGTGGGGGGGTGGGCTTTGGGGTGCAGGAGGGCGCTCTGGGCTGGGACTGAGGGGTTTGGAGAGCAGGAGGGGGATCAGGGCTGGGGCAGGGTGTTGGGGTGCGGGATGAAGGTGTGAGACCTCCGTCTGTGGATGTGGGCTCTGGGGTGGGGCTGAGGGGTTTGGGGTGCAGGAGGGTGCTCCAGGCTAGGATCGAGGGGTTCAGAGAGTGGGAGGGGGATCAGGGCTGGGGCAGGGGGTTGTGGCGTGGGAGGGCGTGCAGGTTCCGGGCGCCACTTACCTCAGGCAGCTCCCAGAAGCAGCAGCATGTCCCCACTCTGGTTCCTATGTGGAGGTGCCTCCAGACAGCTCTGAGTTCTGCTCTGTCCACAGGCGCTGCCCCCACAGCTCCGATTGTGGAGCTGGCACTTGGGATGGGGCCGTGCGGGGAGCCCCCTGGCTGCCTCTAAGCCTAAGAGCCGGAAGGGGGACATGCTGCTTCTTCTGGGAGCAGCAGGGAGCCTGCCTTAGCCCTGCTGCACCGCCAACTGGAATTTTAACAGCCTGGTCAGCAGTGCTGACCAGAGCGACCAGGGTCCCTTTTCAACTGAGCGTTCTGATTGAAAACCGGACACCTGGCAACCCTAGGTCCCATGCATATGAGGAGAGGAGTGGCTATATGATCTGAATGCAGAAGGGCCTAAAAGCTGTGAAATTCAAAATGTTTGAAATGGCTTCTTTTCAACGCCAAAGAAACTGAAGAAGGGTTGTTATTTTGGAGAGGACTTGTTTCCCCAGCATCTAGATTACAGCAAAGATCTCAGGGCAGCTTTTGGTAAACAAAAACCTAAAACATTTAAAATAGAAGAAAACTACCAAAACAAAACACTTCATCGCCCAACTGTGTGTGCATTGTGAAAGAACAAACCGCATGTGACAGATATTAGTCACATTGCTTCATGCCTTACTGGAAGGCACTCAAATACTGTAGGCATGAGGGTGATATGAAAACCAGTATGCAATAAAACAGAGTAATATAGAACTGGATAATTTGGGGCTTTGAGCTGAACTGGTTGACTCCAGCGTGTTCTTCAGGATACTTGAGTGACTGTCCCTACCACACATGCTCACCAGGGTCAACAGAAGCTACTTTGACTTATTTTTTCAGGCCTGTGTAAGAGGGAGAGAGGAGAGAAGATAACAGATAAAGCAGGGGTGTTAGTTGGTATCTGTTACAGACCACCAAATCACACTAGGGAACAGGATGACCGGCTCCTTTCACCCCCCATCTATATGACATAGGGAAAAAAGCTGTATGTTCGGCGCACTTCAGGTTGAATGACACAAGCTGGAGGTCTCATGCTGCCTAACCAAAAAGTGTTGCAACTAACACAGGGGGATTCTATATTAGATCTAGCCTTGACAGATGAAGCGGAACTGATCACAGAACCAAAAATTAATGGTAACTTAGGTACGAGCACTCATGATTTGATCACATTCATAACGTTCAAACAGTATGAAGTCCAGACCAGTAATAGATATTCTCGGGGCTTTAAAAGGGCCATTTTCACAAAGCTGAAAACACTTATGAACCAAATCTGCTGGGAGGAAGAATTTAATCAGAAAAATGCGAATGATAATTGGGAATTATTTAAGAACACTTTACTAGATGCCCAAAAAGCCACAATCCCACAACTGAGTCAGAAGGCTGTATTGGTTCAAAAAATGACCTGATTGAGAAGAGAAGTGAAGGCAGCTTCATATATATCTCTCACAACCCCCCCACCCCAAATGGAAGAAACAGGAATTCCATAGTAATGAATATAAATCAGAAGCTAGAAATTGTAGAAAATTGATAAGAGAAGCAAAGTGACACAAGGAGAAATTATGACAAGCAGAACTAAGGACAATAGGAAGAAGTTTTTAAAGTCAATTAGGAGCAAAAAGAATCCTGACATCATTATTTGTACATTACAAGATGAAAATGGTAGAATTATCATCAATAACGCAGAAAAGGCAGACGTGTTCAATAAATATTTCTATCCTGTATTTGGGGAAAAACAGATGATGTAGTCTGAAATGATAACACTCTACCCATTCCACTAGTATCTCAGGAGGATGTCAAACAACAGCTATAAAAGTTAGACAATTTTTAAACACAGGTCCAGATAATATATGAATTTCTCCCATCAGCTGAGTTTGCATCTCAGACCAGAAGGGAGGAACGGAATAAAAACTCCTAACAAGGAAGAACAAGTATCTCATTGTTGCTGGGATTCTAGAGGCTAGGTTTCTAGGCATAAGCAATGGATCCCCAGCTGCTTAGCATGGGTTAGTCCTACCGGACTTATATAGTTTGCTTATTATGCAACCTTCTATTAAGTTTCTTTTGAAACTTAAGATATAAACACAAATGATTTACTATAGGTTTGTCTGCTTTAACCTTGTAAAGAACTCTTATTTCCTTTTCCTAACAATAAATCTGTATATAGTTTATTACAGGATTGGTTGGCTACATGCGTTGTCTTTGGTGTGAGATTTAAGGTGCAATTGACCTGCGCTAAGTGACTGATCCTTTGGGACTGGGAGTAACCTGAATGTTGCTGTGATTCATGATGTAAGGGACTATCTATCACAAAGGTAGGATTGCCTAGGTGACAAGGTAGATCGGAGTACCCAACGGAACTGTCTGGCACTCCACGCATAGGCTGCTACAGTGCCTGGGGAATTCAAACTCGATAATTGGTTGGTGAAACCTAAGTATAGAACTCACAGCCAGTTTGGAGTGAGCCTGCCATCCACCAAAAATGCCAGATGGAGGTATCAGGCCACAGAATGACTCCGCTCCACCCCAAGAAGGTAACATCAGGTAGCTGGGGGAAGGAGGTGTTAGGAGAATGGGCTTGTAGCAGGGTCTGCCAAGAGTGTTGGGTAGCTCAGAGGAGTATGCAGATGTTGATCTGAATCATACCCACAAATGTCCTTGGTTTCCGCCTAACTAACTTTACAGGCAGTTTTAAATGCTGGAGCTGGCTCACTGCATGTTTTTATCTGTAGTTTAGTGACAGTGAAGCTGGTTTACTGCTTTACATGTAATTTTGCTGCTGGAGGCTGGTTATCTACTTGCTTTTATATAGTTTGTGACTGAGATGCTGCTATCTCTCTCTTCTGCATGAAAAGGGGCTGATGCTGAATTCTTGATTCAGTGACCAAAATAGTTAACAATGAAATTGCTGAAAACTGGATGGAATTTTTTCCCCAGGTGAATGTCTACCAAAATGTTCTTGTTTCCAAAAACTCTAGTAACAGATTTACTGACAATTTTGGATACATTTTTTTTTAAATCACTAATGCGTAAATACACTAAGTCGAGAACAGTGCATCTATCTTTCTAAGTTCACACAAGCCTGAAAGGAAAACAATATATCTATTTTCCAGGGTTATGAATCTAACAGCATCACAAGTTATCACTAGGAAAACATTTCAAAAGCCTGAACTTGCACTTGTGGAAAAAGGA
The DNA here is from genome assembly GCF_965152275.1 of Natator depressus. Taxonomy (NCBI): domain Eukaryota; kingdom Metazoa; phylum Chordata; order Testudines; family Cheloniidae; genus Natator; species Natator depressus. The sequence goes on along the minus strand of NC_134245.1, from coordinate 13,283,624 downwards.
ACACAGATAGAGGAAACAGATAAATACACGTTGTGTTAGTAGGCTTTGTTTTCTGAAATGATATATTGTTCCGGAGAAGAGGTTAGCAAACAAATTATTGTCTTTTTCCAATACAGCCAGGTCTTTGGTACTACACACCAGATGGTGAGGTGAGGCAGATTAAAAGTTAACTGACAATAGGTCAGTATCACAGGAAAAGTGCCCTAAGTTTATCTATTGTTAAATGATATAATTTATCGTCTTTGAAGGTTAAGGAGCAATTTCTGTGCCTTTCCTACTTTTTGAACAAAGATTTATAACACAGATAATCCCAATTTTAGATATTTGCTGCAGGTTATATTTGAAAGAATTTCCCAAAAGACTGATAACCCTTTTTTTTCTTAAACACAGTCAAACCAGTGAACTAATATGATGCTTTCTTCAAACAACTGTATTTACTGTCTCTGTACACGATAAATTTTCATTTAGTCTATGATCAGCTGACAATATGCAAGTTTGCAGATACCAGTAATTGAGTACAGATAACCTTGACTGTTGACCTATGCAGAGCCATGACTGTCTAGTTTTCACTGTTTCTGTTTTTGCTATTTGACAAAACTGATGTGGACTGAATTTATAGGTTAGCCATTCATTGCAGTGGGAATAGCTTATCATTTTGGATCTATATTGCAAGAAGTTTCTATTTATTTCACTTACTGAGATGGCAAAACTGAACCTGATTGGGACAATTCAGTATTAGCATTAACCCTTAAGAAACCAGTAAATTCCTACATGAATGTCACTTGAGCACAGGTTAATTTCCTCCAGCTGAACACTCGCCTTTGGGGTAGATTGGTATGGCTAGTGAGGATGGAGGGTTTCTAGTAACTGGGGAAAAGGGCCCGATTGGGACCATAAGGATTCATTAATACTTCCCCTATTGGGAATGGTCTCATGATGGAATTCACTGATTTTGCTGCCAGTTCTTGATCCCTTTCTCTGGCCAGGAACAAGCATAGAGAAGTGGGATCAGCCAGTTGGTTGGGGGAAAAGAAGGGGACAGGTTTGGTGGCCTTGCCACATGCTATAGAACAGAGAGTTCTGGTCCTGTCTGCTTTTTGGGGTTGAGAGAATTTATCTGGTGATCATTGTGTAGAAAGGGTGAGGTGGGGCTCATCGAAGGTACTCAATTTGTGAGGGAAGGAAGCAAGAGAAGTGAGAAAGGCAGAGCTTTTGGGACTGGCTGGAAAGGCTGACATACCATGCATGAGCTTAGTAAGGGTTAATATACCATCATCATGGATATTACTGTTGGACTCCCTATAATAAAGGAAATGTGCTTGGATTTTTTTAATGTTTTGATTTCTTTGTAGTTAGAATGATTCATTTTATCTAGCAATGAGCGCAACACAGTATTGTTGAGGTACTTAATGTGTAAAGCTGGGGTTTGCAAAGGAGCTTATGGGTGTTAGCTACCCAAATCCCCTTGAACTGCAGTGGCGCTGGGTGAGTAACTCTCCTAGGCTGCTTTGAACACCCTGGCCTAAAATAATAGTATTGATAGAATACATTCAAAACCACAACAGACTCTCTGTTAATTATATTGATTATAAATGGCTTTATTCTCTATTTATTTTGAGCTTTTCACTTTCACCCTCACTGAGGTTTCTATAGGTATAGCTTACCTATAGGGAGGTGTTTTTTTTTTTTTTTAAACTTTTTCGGAAAGTTTTAACTAAGTTTGCAGGTCATTGCTATCTAAATCTCAGACACAAAACATAAATCATTACACAAGCGAGCTTTTGCTTAAATAAACATTATTCAACAATATAACTATTACATTATTTATAAAAAATACAAGAACCCGGGGGCGCTCAATAAACTTAAAAAGCAGAGACTATAAAATGGTTAAAAGGAAATATATTTCAATGCAAGGTACATTGGACTGACCACTGGAACTCACTGCTAGAGGATATTACTGTGGCAATGTAATGGGGTGCACTCACCTCTCACAAGTGCCCCCTGGCCAAGTGCGTGTGCCTGCACACTCTCTCTGCCTGTTTGTGGTGGGCCCTCCAGTCGAGTCAGACTCAGTCTGTACATGAAATAAAAACAAAGCAAACCCATTACAGCAGTGGTGGGCAACCTGTGGCCCGTCAGGGTAATCCACTGGCAGGCCATGAGACAGTTTGTTTACACTGACCATCTGACAGCAAATGTGAAAAATCGAAACAGGGGTGGGGAGTAATAGGAGTCTATATAAGAAAAAGACCCAAAAATTGGGACTGGCCCTATAAAATCAGGACATCTGGTCACCCTATGGCCACCCGCAGGCAAGGCTGCCTGCAGCTCCCAGTGGCCGTGGCTTGCCATTCCTGGCAAATGGGAGCTGCAGGAAGTGGTGCGGGCTTTCACTGGGAGCTGCGAGCAGCCATGCCTATGGACGGTCAATGTCAACAAACTGTCTCGTGGCCTGCCAGTGGATTACCCTGATGGACCACGTGCGGCCCGAAGGTTGCCCACCACTGCCTTACGGGGTACAAGTCCAGCAGGGGCGTCTCTCAGTCTGCACGTCTCTCTCAAGTTGTCCCTGCTCCAGTATAGTGCAGTGCCTAAGTGCTCCCTACTTGGAGGCAATGTCCTCGCCCTCTCAGGGCCTTTCTAGCCACAGCTCTCCAGCTGGGCCATTATAGTTCAGTTCCCCTTCTGGGGTGCCTCAAAGTCCAGGCCACTTTCCCAGTGACTGGGGGGAAGAGGGGAACCCCAGGCCCACCCTCTACTCTGGGTCCCAGCCCAGGGACCCTATAGATAGCAGCCATGTCCCTTTAAATAAACTCCATTGCAGCTATAATTCCCTGGACCACTTCCCCGTGGCTCCAGCACATGCTACACCCCTACCTCAGGGCCTTGTCCTAGTGGAGTCCCAGCAGCCAGCCCGGAGCACCATCTACTCTCCTCCAGCTCTAGTAAACAACTGATCTCTGGCCCTGCAGCTCTTCTTATTCTAGCCTGCTGGGCCCTGATTAGGTGATTCCAACGCAGCCGCTCTAGGCAGCTTGGAGGGCCTCTCTACTGCCCTTTTCTGGGGTGGGCTGTGGCAGGGCCACGAGGCCTCCAGCAAGGGGCCTTAGGACCTAGTCCACCATGTCACAGGCAAATAGTTTGCTAATTGCCCCCCAAAAAGGATTATGGTCAAAGCCTGATCCACACTGAAGTAAACGGCAAAAACTATATTGATTTCAGGTGGAGCAGGATTTTACTCAAGTGCTATATGAGAAAGAATGGGGATATACCAGCAAAGCTCAAAATGATAAGGATTAGCAATCCTTGTGCTTCAGGGTATACACTGGTCACCAGTCAAATGAAATACTCCTAATTTTATAATAAAATGACCACAGGTGCACTCAGAGTTTAAAATCATCTTAAAGACAACACCTCCAGCAGAGGGGACCATGTTCAAGGAACCACAGCTGGCTCTCTGTGGCCACCATCTAGCTACGATAAATACTTACATAGCTCCCAATACCTAGTATTTGAGCATCTCACAATTTTAATGCAATTATGCTGACAAAACCTCTGTGCGATAGGGCTATGCAATTATCCCCATTTTGCAGATGGGGCACTGAGGCACTGAGAGACCAAGGGACTTGTCCATGGGAACCCAGGGAGTCTGTGGCAGAGCAGGGAACTGAACCTGGGTCTCCTGAGTCCCAGGCTAGTGCCCTAAAGGCCACTGGGCCATCCTTTCTCTTTCAGCTTGGACATATTGGAAAATCAAGGTCATAGAGTTCAAGTGTGGTTTGCAAATCACTCACCTATTACAGTTGCACATGAGAACTAATGGTCAAGATGAGCCATTCAAGAGATGTTAAAATTTCAGCTTAGTATTCAGAAGTCAGCATTCAAGCTACTGTCATAGAGTGACCTCCTCCAGGGCACACCCTTGTGGCCTCTGGGTACCCTGCAAGCAGCTCTTGCTTCAGTCTCCCCCTTCAAGGGGCTTTTTGAATATCTCATGCACCCTTTTGTCCATTCACAGCTCTTCTTGGGTTCTGGTTTATGAAATTAAAAGACATTCAAAACAAAGTTCTCAAGTCCATCTGTTTACCTGCTTATCAGGTCACCCCCTGCCAGGCCTTTGTGCCTGTAGTCTCACTTCCGAAGTCCCACCTTTCTGTGCTGGTGCCTACTTGCTCCCAGCAGCCTCTCTCTCTCTACCCCCACTCTGGGGCTTTTCCCTCTGCAGCCCTTTATGGGAGAATCAGCTGATCCCTGATTCAGATGTGTGTCCTCAGTAACCAGGGTTGGTTGGCCCCAGGCCTCTAGCTTGTAAAGAGGCAAGCTGCCCTGTTACAGTGTCAGAGGAGTCAACAGGTCTGTGTTCAAAGGGTAAGATATCTAGTGCTAAGTCCTCTGATGACAGGCTTTAAGGGATAAAAAAAAATACATGCAAAATACCACCATTGGCATACAGTAAGCATTGCATTTGGTATTGCCCTGAGCCCAGCCTCTAAAGCCCTTGTGGGCAAACACTTCATGGTTGGAACTTCATGAGTTTGTGGGGCTCTGTCAGCTCAGGGTACAGGGAGGGAACCACACAGGGCACTCTCCCACGGGAAATCTCCACTCTTTGTGGTGGGTTTCCCATTAGATGTTATTGCTGCTCAGAGCAGCACTAACTGTTCTTCTGTGCAAGTCCTACCTGCAGCAGAGAATGGAGCAGTGTGCATCTACCAACCACTGCTCATGAGAGGGCTGGTTGGGGAGAAGGATGGAATGGCTGCATTTCCACAGGAATGGAACCTGATTTCGCGATAGATTTTGGGGCAGATTGAATCCATTTGAAAGGGTTAGAAGAAACTGTGCTGAGTTTTTTGCAAAGTTTTTCACTGAGGGAAGAATAAAGTGTCCTTCTGAGAAAGGTGTTTGTTACCAGTAGGTCTACAACCTGTTTGTACAATCATGAAAACAGAGTTGCCATATGAAAAAAAGATTCTAGCTACAAAACAAACACAGATCAGTCGGAAATTCCATCAGGCAGTATATTTTTATATGGACTCAAGCAGATCTTGAGCAGAAAAGTTATTAAAACATTCACTTGTACTCACATACTAGGTGGAAGTAAGATGGCAGAGTCCAGAGTTACATGCCTCTCTCTATATTCTATTGAGTTTGAATGTTTGAATGTTATTATATAGTGGTTATTCAGATTTTGCTCATACAGTATAAACACTAGGAATGGTGTAGGACCTATAAGAACAAATGTGAAAAGAAAATGGTTAATAGGAACCCTGAAACCACCTTATGTGATGTAAAGAAGCACCTGGAAAAATTGATATCCCTGTTCAGTGTTTTTTTAAAGTTGTGCTTTTAATTTCTTTTAACGGGGGCTGAGGGGTGGGGGCGTGAGGGGAGGGAAGCAAAATGACAGTAGGAAGAAGTCTTCCACATCAGAATCTGATTGTGATTTGAAGAATCATGGCTGTTTCAGTCAAGATAAGATGAACTGGAGTCTAAGAAATGGCTATTACGTACCTTTCTGTAAAATGTTTTCTTTGCAAATACATTCAAAAGCTGGCAGAGCCATTAAAAATTTTTTTTTTACTTCACCTACTTGGCCAACGTGCCTGGCCTAGACTGTGCTGTCTGAACGGTGTAGCTGAGGTCTGTTGTGAACATGGAAAACCAGGAAACTGTGGGGATGTAATGACTAATTCAGGTGCTGTGTGCATGTTTCTAGTTTATTTAAGGATGAGTGATGCATAAAATCACCAAAAACTTTAATGAATAAGTCTCTTGCTGCCAGTTGGTATCCCCCCCACCCCCTGAAAGAGTGATGAGTGTTAGAAAAATATGTTCCTTTCATAGATTTTCTTTTTTGGCATAACACTTACCAAAAACACTCCTCTCTTGTAGTGCAGGGATATTTATTTATCTTAAGTGAATCAGATCATATTGCCAAACCATCATTATAGAATCGTTAACAGGTTAATCATGATAGTTGAAATAGTGTCACAGCACCTTCCTTCCAGTAGTGATGCCAACGCCCTTTGTCAAGTTGTAAGCTTGAAATGTTGTTCATTATTTTCCCACAATGAGTCAACTATTTTCATTTCAGTCCCTAGTGTATTACTTGGATCAAACCTAAACATTGCTGCTTCCATGAACCTTCCCTGAACTCCAATAATCAACCCCTTGGCTGATTTCACTGTGACCTGGCTACTGCTGCACCAAACACAACCACTTGTCCTGCAGAGTTTTATAGTTCTAGGACTAAGAAACTGTGGCAAAGGGACCTTTTTTATATTAGTAAAGGGTACTGTAGTAAAATACATATAAAGCTGAATTTATAGAACCGTTTCCTAACCTAAGCATACAGAAATCCAGTTTAAATCCCTGATGTACGTTTCAGATTTAGGACAAGATACCTGATTTACACAGAGAATACACTTTACATAATCCTATGGTATCTGAAGACACTGAATGTTGAATTACTATGTTATGTTTAGAAATATAATTAAACAGGAGCCATACCCCTGGTAATACAATATCATCTTAGCTACTTAACTCTGGCTGATTAAGGCATGGCAGCTATACAGCGAGAAATAGATATTAATAACAAACCTATAAACAAGATATTTGGGTGAGTGGAGTATTGTGCCTGATTTAAAGCCCGAAGCCAGAAAAGTTCATACCTTCGTGACACTGCAGTAAAACACTGCAACATTACAACTTTTCAACCATATCTAAAAGGCCAATTTAGGTTTATTCCCATTCACAGCTTATGGCCATGGTTCAGCAGGTGTAAACTAGTAATAGCTCCAGTCCAGGGCTGGAAGCCTGCCAGTAACAGATGTGTTCAGTCAAATGACTAATTGAAAACCTTAAACAAAATCAGCAGCTTGGCTATTTTGCCTGCATAATAAAGCACTGCTGATAAAGGCAGTGGAAAAACACCCCTCTCATCATCAATGCCATTAACAATCATGAGTAAAGATGAAAACAACGCATGGTTTATTCTGCAAATGAAGGCATATAACTAGATGACGTCCCAGGAGTCCATTACCAATTTTAATAATACATCAAGGAGCCTGAGCAAACAGTTTGTATGTGAAAGCCAAACACAGCAAACTACTTACAGTTACCGCATAGAGAGAGAACTCCCAGTGCTATGAATTTAACAAATTTATAAAGGTACATAACATGATAGCTATTAGCTAAATTAAAAGAAAGCCATTATAGACTGCAGACTTGCACCACTTGCCAGCTAAACACCACAAAGTACAAACTTTTGATTCAAATGAATTTCCTTTTACAAGAGAACTGCCTGAGTTGGAGTCAAATTATGTGCATGAATAATAAAATACCATCTAATTAAAAACTGTAGTTAAATATGCAAAAACTAATGATAATGAGATTGTGCAATACCTCAGAGTATAGCACTTTATAAATTACTCAGAAGTGCTCGTTGGCTTGACCTAAACAGTAGATAATGGAAGCTGCTTTGAAAATTCTTAGCTATGGCTTCCCATGGTGCCCTGCTTTTGACTGTAAAAGTAAACTGCTAATCCATGCTGCTGGAAGGTGAACAAGCACTAACTTTAGTTATAACACTAACTATTGGCTTAACCTGGTCTCAGTTCGAGGCAGACAGAGTGAGCAATTGGGCACTGAGCAAAAGCTGTGAAAAATAGCATGTCTGTTGTGGTGCTTCTTTGCCGCACCTGCCAAAAAGAAACACCCCCCCCCCGCCACTCCCCCCAATACGCACATTATTCAACAAAATGGAAAATCCCATGTCAATTCCATGTAAAGACAAAACCCCATCACGACTGCTGTTGAAGGCTGGGATTTTCAAAGAAGCCTGAGAATTTGTGTGCTCAGATTCCCCCGAAATTCACGATGAATTGAATACCTAAATCTCTTAGATTTTTGACCATCCCATCCTCATCTTAGAAAAATGGGTTGATTGTACTGATCACCAACAAGCTAAGCTGATGACCAACAATTAACAAGACAAGCTTGCATGGTATTGCACCAGAGTGTTCCTCAGTTGAAACACATTGCCCGGTTTTGGTTTTGAAGTGTCAGGTTTTATGTCAATATTCCATTGGATCTTTCCTCATTTTAAAAGATCAAATTAGCTACAGTATAACTATTTTTGTTACTTCAGACTTATTTGGTCTCACGTTGCATATTTGGGAATGTGCTCAGAGACACTGAGCAATGATGCAACATTTGAGTGGGGCTTTAAAATGCATCAATTTCATATTTACTGAATTCCCAGCTCCATAAATTCATATTGTGTTTTGCGTTTAGCTACTTATTTTCTCATTTCTGATGCTTTGGTTCCCCATTTTAGTGATGAGAAACTGAAAGGTCTGTCCTTCAGTAAGAAAAAGTGACAATACATTGTCATACAATTTCAAGTTTACTCAATAACATTTACATTTTTTGGCTTTTCATCTGGAAAAAAGATATCCTGAAGTATGACAAAGTAAACATTTCTTAATAACGGGGGATTTTCTATTCATGGAATACCTATAGAAAAGTGTTCTCTCAGCACATTGTTAAATATGATTGTGTCATCCAGAAGCTGTGCCGTGCCTACAATGTATATTTCATTTCAAGTCAATAGGCATTTGAGCTAGGTTAATAAATTTTTAAACAACACTGTAGACTAGACAGGTTCATCAGCCATTCAAAGGAACAACAGTTCAGTTGTCAGTGCAGTGTTAATTTCTTTCGCTTCCAACTGACCTTAACTAAGCCTAGATTTTGAGATTAGTATTGCAATGTTTTGCCTCGCTTGTTTAAAAAAGTCGCAAACACTGATTTGCAACTATTTTGCCTTTGAGATTTTTAGATTCAATGTGAATACTCTGCAGACTGTTCCTCCAACCTTGATCTGTTTTCACTGTCTCGGGTCCAAGGCTCCTAGAGAAGATATGCCATCTATTTTCATTCTCTGATGTGGCAAAGGTGCAAGGTTGAACAACCAGAGCCTAATTAAAGTGCTGAATTGTAAAATCAATACGCATCAACCTACACTAGACATTATACTAAACAGATGAAAATATTTTGTCAGTACAGAATGAATGTGTGCCAGCTTTGGGATCTTCTTTTTTCATTCTTTTGCTAGAGATCAGATGGTTCGACAACACAAAACTAGCAGAATATAGAGCTGTTTTACCAGCAAGAAGACATAATTAAACTTTCATACTTGCATTCCTTTCAATTGTGTGTGTTAAATAAAAGCTCAGAGTTGTTGAATTTTAATTTTTTGTTTTTCCCCTGACATGCATTCAGTCACCATCCTTTACAATAATTTACAACCATTTTAATAATGGCCTCTAAAAGGCAGGGCTCTCTTGGTCTTAAAGGTTTGGGTTACCTCTATTCCAGTCCCTGATTTGGAATCCTATTCAGGAAAGCACTTAACACACATGCTTACGTCCCACTGACATCAAGCCAAAGAGATGTAAGCACATGCTTAGGCGGTTTCCTAATCATGGGCCCTGAAGAACAGGGATAGATTTTTTTGGGGGGTGCACTAAAATAATTTATACCTAATTAGCTACTTACCAGTGGCATCAAGGACCTACAACGTGTTATTTATTCATCTATAAAAGGGGTAAGTACATAAAACCTACAGCCACCTGTGATCACCATGGAAACTACACTGTTGGCTGATGATTTTCTTCAATTCACCTTAAAGACCACTGGCAGCCAGTTGAACACCTGACCTCTAGTGAGCTGGTTAATTAAGGAATCTTGAATGACTTTACATAGTTCTTACAATTTTAACTAACATACTGAGCTGATGAAAATTGTTCAAAGGATGAATAAATCCACTCATACTGCATTCAGAGTATTATTTCAACAACCTTCACTAGCTTTGCCAATACCCGTGTAACAGAAATATTATTTACAGCCTTTCGCGTCGGGAAGAAGGTTCATTTTCTGGTTGTAAGTTCTGCCCTGAGACTGAGTGAGAGATCAGCAAAGGTAATGAAAGGAAATACATGTTTACTCTCGAGTACTACCAGCATATTGTCGGCCGTATTGGAATTCTTAGAAATCTGATTCTAAATGTCACCTGAGTCAGTGGCAGAACTTAGTGTCCCTTTGGATTCTCAGGCTGTGCTGACTGGAAACGAAGAGGACTCTTTATCAGAAACTGTTAACACAAAATGCCAGTAATGTTTTAAACAAGCTTAAAGGGAAGAGATAAAGATAACATTGGGCTTTGTTTTACTCAACAGCACATACTATTTGATGGACTCCGTCTTGTCCTCTGGATTCATGTAAGGGATAAGAAATGACAAGGTGTGGACTGTGAGACAGCAATATGCATCAGGTAAGTGGCGAGGCATGAGGTCAAAGACAGAGCGCCTCTAGCATGTGGGCAGGGTTATTATTTCATAAGAGCTGCATGCTCTGGAATGTGTTACTCCACTTTATAAAGTGGTGACTCCTTAGTTACATTTTTCGTGTTTCAGTAGCTTTCCGTGTAAAGATAATATATAATTGTGATGCAGGGTCATCTGGATCCCAGAGCTCAGTGCCTAAGGACTCAAAGAGATAAAAGGTCAAATCCCAGTTTATTGGCAACAAGAGATACAGACAAACCAACACAAAAACTCAGACAACACATTTCTTCTAACTGGGGTTCCTTAATAAGCACTTTCCCTCATCATCTGCAGGTCTTACCTGCACCAGACTCCCACTGGCAACTCTCTTATTTTATATCCCAGGCTGCCCTGCTCTTAAAGGGACAGCACTCTATCATAGAAATCATGTAGATTATAAAGCAAATGTGCATGGAAACATACAAGTCTATGCAATATTGCATCAAAACCTCCTAAGCTGTCATATTATACTTTTAAGTAATCCTGTGGGTAAAGATACAGAGTAATAAACAAGGATTGGAAGAAAAATACCCAAATACAGTTAAAAATATTCCATGTACATCTGCTTAAGGGAGATAATGGATAGTAAATTAGACATGAGTTTGCAATAAAATATGGCAGCCAAAACAAAATAGGCATAAACAATTGTGGGCTGCATATTAAGAGACAGGAAAACAATAACCCCATTTAACACCTTTCTTAAATTATTCTTTGCTATACCTGGAATATTACATTCAGTGTTGGGCATCTGATACCAGAAAGATACTGATATCCTGGAAAGCATTCAGAGAAGACACCAAAAGTGATTAGGGGCTTGGAACCAAATGCTTTGTGAGGAAAGATTAAAAGAATTGAATGCATATATAGCTTGGCTAAAGGATGACCAAAAAGGGGACATGATAACAATCCATATATTTTTGAGAGATGTAAACACCCAGGAGACAGTGTAATTATTTAGGTTGGCACAATGATGTATAATAATAAATGAAAATAAGAAAGGGAAAAAATGGCTAAATAGTGGACACAAGCATTTGGAGAAACATGTCAACATTTGTCAGATAAATTATTTGCAATGAATAATTTGGGCAATTCTAGAAAATAGCGTAACATTTATTTGAAATGCATATCAACAGAGGAGTTTAATTGTGATATTAGCCATGTTGTTGAAGTCCCTGATTCTGCAGTGAGCTCTGCATGGACCTCTGAACCCACATACAGTTGTGCTGGCTCGGTCAGAGTTCATTGCAAGATTGGGGGACTGTCTCTCATTCCCCTTTCTCCTACAGGGCTGTTTTAAGTGCCATCCTATGCGTGCTATTCTGCTGCCATCTTTTCCCTGCTAAATTCCACTGTTGCCCCTGTTCTAAGGGCACAGACAAAGGTGACTGTGGAGGGGACTCATGCTCCCAATTTTCCTAGCCAGAGATTTAAATTTAGGGGCAACCCTTAGCCCTGACCTTCCCACTCTACATCCTGCCTTCTTCTGCACCTCATTACTCATTGAGCTGTCAGAGCCTGGACTCCAGCCTGATAGATTAAAAACTGCTAGTTTATTTAAAAGGAAACAAAACAAAAAGACACCAGTTTTCCTCATTGCTGGCAGCCATCAAGATGCCTCATTTTCCAGGACCACACAAGGAGCAAAGACAATTCCACAATGAAAGCGAACTTGCTGCTCAGACAGTGCTGGGCATGGCTGGGGACACCTCGGAGATTGGGACACCAGCTACACAGCAATGTCAGCTCTACTGAGGAACACTCTCATCAGTGCCACAGGAATTGTATAGCATTTCACCTCGTTATTTGGAAATAAGGGTAACAACAGTGGGCCAAATTTTCATCGAGGTCTCAGATTGACTAGCATGAGTGCATGAGCAAATGCCTCTCTCTGTTTGGGTGCTGTGAGCAAGCTTTGATGGGAGAGAGGAAGGATGGGTCAGAGGTTCCAGTGCTAGCCTGGCTTTTGGGAGACGGGTTCAATCGACTGCTCTGCTGCAGACTTAATCTGATGTTGGGCAAGTTACTTATCCTCTCTGTGCTTTAAATCCACTTCAGTACAATGACAATGGCGATAATGCTACTTCCTTACTTCACAGGGTGTTGTGATACTCAGCTCAGAGACCATGGTGATGGTGGGGGCATATAAGAACCCTAGACAGATGGAATGACAGGGGTGAAGACATTCCTGGAGTTCTCACTGCTCTCGGGGACTGGCCTTCCCAGAGTCTTTGTGTGGGGGATGGACACTTCCTGAATCTAGTGGCTTGCTCTTCTTGAGGGGTGAAGTAGACCATCCTAGATTGGGTGACTGTATTTGGTGCCCTATTCCAGATGTCAGCTCCAGCTTCCTGGAAAGGTTCCTGTCACCTTTTTGGTGGCAGAAAAGGAACGTTTCCCTCACTGCCAAAATGGCAGAGACAGTGGATTTTTTCACCTTCCCCACTGCAAGCAGGAGAGTTAATAGGTTGGAGGAGGGTTTTGAATTCTTTGCCTGTCTTTGGAACCTCATCTGGGTCCTGTATGGCTTCTGTGGTGAAAGAGAGGATCAATTCCTGAGTAAATCTGAACATAGGATCAGGAGGAAGAACCATAATTTGCACTGCAATGCCACCCTTGCCTGAACCTTTAACTCTCGCATGAGAAGAGGGTGTCTGGGGTATCAGCACCCGTGCTAAAGTTCTTATGGTGTCTGAGTAGAAAAGAAGTTAAAATTGCTAGCCCTACCCTAAAAGTCCTTGGCTGAGGCCCATGCTGGACCACAGGTTGCCAAGTAATTTGCAGCAGAGTGGTCAAACCTCATGAAGTATAAGAAAAGTTGTGGCCTCTGCTTAACTCAAATATTCTGTGTGGTGTCTTCATTTCTACTGTGTATACTGTGTTTGCATGCAGACTATGGGCTGGATATGTTGACTGCATTGCCCATGTCTGGGGAGACTGGAGCATTGATGAGGGCTAGCTGGCTATGACTCAGATAACACTTCAGATAAAATGGAGATGATGCTGGCTGTGGGAAGCAACCAGAAAAGATGGCAGTGTGCATGTGTTGTTTCTGCCCCTTTGATTAAGTATGTCTGTTGGTCTTTTGTTGACCAAGTTTGCAGTTTGGGGGTCTAGGCAGACTCCTGACTTCTACTGCAAGATCAGGTAGAAGCTACAGCCAAATCTGCAGCTTACTAGGAGGCTGCAACCATTTCTTTCAGATATGGGCCTTGCAACTGTCACTCTTGCCTTCATCACTTCAAGAGTAGATACTGCAGTGGGGTTACATCTTCAATTTGTTCCAAATTGCTGCTGGTGCAAGATTTCATGGCCTGCTAAGTGGTGTTTCTTTCCAGTAGCATATTAAACCTATGCTCTGCAATCTGCGTTAGGTGCCTTTTGGGTCCCAGATAGATTTTAAAATGAAGGTTTTGACCTGTAAAGCCCAAAATGGCCCAGGAACTACTTATATAAGAGACCATCTCTCCCCACTTGACCAATTGCCACAGCTGTGCTCAATGGAGGTGTCTGAGCTGAAATCCCATTGACATAGGAGACTGGGCAGCTGGCAAGATGTTCTCCGTTGGGGCCCCAGACTTTGGAATGTGCTTCCTCTCTCTAGGTTTGTAAAAGCTCAAGCTTATTAAGCTTCCCAGCTTGCTGCAAGATCCATCTCTTCTCCCTTGTCTGTGAGGAGACGGGTATTCTGCAGGACTGGGTAGCAGTGGCGTGGGACTCTGGTGAGGAGCGCGTAGGAAGGTCAATTTGTTCTTGTTATATTTATGTTTTTGTTGGGCTATTTGGTTTGAATAGGGTGGTAACTGATTGGTCTGTTTATTTGTTAAAGTTTTTAAAGCTTGTCAAGAGTGCAAAGAGCACCGGGGAGGGGGAAGCTCTGTTATTGGAGTCTGTGAAAATCCAAACCCTTGTGCGTACAAGTTGTAGAATTTACACACTCAAAACTCATCTGCCCAATTTCTGAAGGCAAATGAGATGATGGTGTATGTGTGTAAAGTATCTTTTGTAGGCACAAGTGAAAATTGTGAGCATGTGGAAACGTGCAGGCCTAGTTTTGAGAGTCTGATGTATAATAATTAACCTTTGTATGTTATTTGTGCAAGAGATGATAGGCTTTGTTATTATATGTATTGCTACATTATACCCCTGCTGTCTGTTCCCCAAGTGCGCAGTGTGAAGGTTTTATTAGTTCAACACCAGCATTTACGTGACCAAGTATCAACTTTTTCCAATCATACTCTAGGCCAGAAGTGTACGTCCTTTACTCTCAGATGTGTAGCTCGCTTCTATCATGATTAGACAATGCAATATGCTCAACGTGAGGCTACACCTTGAGTCTTTTTTGGGAAGCTAGATCTGGTGCAGAATCCACCTTGGTGAGCTGCATGCCTCATTGATACTGGCACTCAGTGGTCTGCTCTGGTTACCATTTGGCTTTGGAGTGGAATTTAAGGTGTTTGTTTTCCTATGAAGCCCTAAATGACCTGAGACCTCTCTAAAGGAGGGGTCCTTTCTCCCCTGGCATTACAGCCACAGTTGGGGTAAGCAGAAGTACTTGAGATAGAGCTGCAGCCTCCATGGTGTATATGGGAGGACGATACTGACAAGGTCTTCACTGTGACTTTGGAACTGATATATCTGCTGGGTCTGACAGAGGCCAGATCCACTGATTTTCAGGACACTCTGCAAGGGCCATCAGTTTTTCCTTGGTTTCTTGAAGAGGGGGCAAGTACAGAAAGAATACAAGTAGGCATCCTTCAGTCTTGAGAGATCGTGGGTACATGCCCCTGAGAGGTAAAGAATTTACTCAATGGATTTTATGGCAACTGTCGCTGACGAGACCCTGAAGAGAATCTATACTGCATCAGTCACATTTAAAGGTCCTGTTTCAACCCATTGGGCTCCACCTTCTGCAAACTCTTTTCTCCTCTGCTAAGCTGGACTGCTTCTTCTCGTAACTCCAGAGACCTTTGCTGAGTTATTGTTTCTAAAGGCTGTGGTCCTGAGTGTGATCTTCCCATTTGTCCACATCCATGTCCATTTCTTTGAGGTCTCATTTGCACACATCCTTGAAACACATTTTTGGGGATCTGTTGGGTCCTTTTCCAGATGTCAATCTGCCATAGAGGATGTCCTATGGGATGCACCCATCATTCATTCAGCACACATGCCCAAGCCAGTGGAGGCGTCTCTGTTGGAGGAGTGTTCACATGCTGGGTATACTGGCCTGCTTGAACACCTCAGTGTTGGTGACTCCGTCCCTCCAGGAGATTCCAAAGATTCGACCAAGGCAACTCACCTGAATGCTATTGAGCCTCTTTTCCTGTCCATGTCTTGCTCCCTTACAAAAGTGTGCTGATAACACATAGACGATACACAACAGATCTTTGGGTGTTACAGTACGAGGTCAAATGGGGGCTCGATTTACTACTTCATCATGACTGGATATTTTTAAGGGTGAGGCTGACTGGGGTGCTGCACTGTATTCTATACTTGTATATTAGATTTAAAGTGATGGCCTGGAATTTTGAGTAAGGGCTTTTTGTTTAGAAATTTATTATTAATTATTATGATTATTTTTAGTTGTATTGTGGTAGCATCGAGGCATCACAGACATGGGGGCAGGGGGAGAGATAGTTCAGTGATTTGAGTATTGGTCTGCTAAACCCAGGGTTGTTAGTTCAATCCTTGAGGGGGCCATATAGGGATCTGGGGCAAAAATTGGGGATTGGTCCTGCTTTGAGCAGGGGGTTGGACTAGATGACCTCCTGAGGTCCCTTCCAACCCTGATATTCTATGATTCTATGACTAGGACCCCACTGTGTTAGGAGCTGTACAAACATAGAACAAAAGATAGTCCCTTCCTCTAAGAGTTTAAAATATAAATACATACCCACACCATACACCCCTGTATACGTATATAAATATAAATAAAGTATAAGCTTTTCAGCACAGGGACTAACACCTTGTTATTTGTTTGTGCAGCACCTTACACACTGGGGGCCTGGTGTCAGTGTGTCCATAATACAAATAAATAATAATATATGTACACAGAGGCAATTTATAAATAGATTACCTCTATCCTAATGTAATATCTTGTTCTATTTTATCCATTACAGAATTCATAACTAGCTCACTGACTTATTGTATTACCTTTACAGCTGTTGCAGGCCTTATAACGCTTTTAAGGTTTCATTCCAAGAACAGTTTTTTTTGCCAGAGGGTTTTTTGGCAGTGGTTAGCATTCAAATGATTATTTCCATTGAGGAAACCTTTGTTAATGATAGTGGTGAGATGGTATGCATGGTTTAAGCCACAGCTTGTTGAAGGCATTCAACCTGGATGCTACTTTCAACAGAGGATGTAAGGATAGGTATTAGGTACTATTAGCATAGGCATTGCTTTATAAATCAGAGAATGTAACCTTAGTGTGAGAATGACTGTTCTAAAACAGAGTTTAACCCCCTAAACTGTCCTCTGTGAACAAAGTGACTCCAGAAACCTTAACAGATTTGGACTGAGCTGGGTTTACTTTCACCTAATGAAAGCATTGTAGCCTCTTTCTAACCAACTGGATTACTTCTGTAAACATTACAGGGATGGGAGGCACACGTTAGGACTGCTTTTGTCGTAAGGATGCCTACCACCACCATGGACATTGTAAACTTGATCTTTAAGCAGTATTTTACATTGCTCTGATCTTACATTTTGTTTTCTTACATGCTCTTCAGTATCTGATGCTAGCCTGGAAATAATCTGGCATCGTGGCCATGTAAGTAAATCCTTACTGACATCAATGAACTGAAAAATTCTAAAGTCTGGCAGTGATAAAGGGAATAGTGAATGAGACTAGTATTTCTTTATATTGATCTATCCTTCCTTCTCATTGACTCATAACACTGGCTATTTACCCTCCGTAATAAGGTGGGATAGCTTTTCAATTTTCCCAACAATTGGCTCTTGCTTTTCAATTTTTCCAACAAGTACCAATATGCACAATATGCCAAAAAGGCCCAAAACCTGGGATTGGCTAAAATCACATAAAGTTAAGCATATAAAATGTTTAAAATATGCAAATTACTCAGATTTAGGCTTTGATTTAACTCTTCACTGCTTAGGATTTTCCCTTTCCAATATTTTAAAGAACCATCAACCCACTTCACCAGCCACACCATCATCTGGACACTGAAAAATGAACAGAACCCCTTTGATTTCACCTCTCTAGATCTTGACCCCCTGAATTCCTTGTCACTTCTCATTATGAATTTATTTTGTCTGGAGCTTGTTTATGCTTTCAGGTTAGAAAGCACTTTTGAAAAATGTCAAATGTGATTTTTAAAGAAGAGGACTGTTCAGAAATGAAGAATTGCATGAGGAGAAAAATGTTTGTGGGACACCACAGACATAGAAACTCTGTGTGTATGCGCTCTGGGCAACAGACAGATTGTAAGCTCTCAGAGGAAGGGATTGTCTTTTGTCCTGTGTTTGTACAGCACCTAGCACCATGGGGTCCTGGTCCACGACGAGGATTCCTAGGGTAATATAAATAACAAACAACAATCATGGAGGAAACTCATACAGCAGACAGGAAACTATATTAATTTCTACTTGTGGAATCTCCTCCAAACCACTTTTTTGGGAAAATGGGGTGTCTTAAAACTTTTCTTTCTTTTCTTTTTTAAATAAAAGCAAAATAAATTTGGAAACAAAAGGCTCGAGCCACAAGGAGGTTTAGGTGCAAAATGGTGGTGGTGCTTCCCTTATATTCAGAAGCCCTAGGGTGACCAGACAGCAAGTGTGAAAAATCGGGATGGGGTGGGGGGTAACAGTCACCTATATAAGACAAAGCCCCAAATATTGGGACTGTCCCTATACAATTGGGACATCTGGTCACCCTAAGTACCCCAGTGGTTAGGGCACTCGCTTGGGATGTGGAGACCTAGGTTTAAATCCCTGCTTTGGAGCAAGGACTTGAACCCAGGGCTCCCCTCTCCCAGGTCAGTGCCCAACCCACTAAGGTATTGGCTGTTCTGGGGTGCAGCTCTCAATCTCTCCTGTTGAAGCTGTTCTGCCTTGTATAAATAATTAATTATCCATTGGATCAGACAGACAATGACTTCACAGCCTGGTGGCTAGGATGATCACCGGGGAGGCGTTCCAGTCTCCGCTCCAGAGCATCAGTCTCCCATAACCCAGTGGTTAGGGTACTCACCTGGGATATTGGGTAGATGCAGACTACAACCACTTCTTTCTCCTCCATTTTGTGCCTAAATTTCCTGGTGAATCTAGCCTGAAAAAATCAAAATGGCTTGTTTTGGAAATGCGACAATAGTTCATTTAGAAATTTCCTGGGGGGGAAGGGGCGGTTGACAAACAATTTGCCAAAATTGACATAAATCCACCAAATGTTTCAGTCGACCTGACTCTTCATTTTTTATTGGAAAAAACTTTCAATCAACATTTTTTTGCTCAGCTCTAGCGTTGACACTCTCAGTAAAATGTCAGGTTTCAGAGTAACAGTTGTATTAGTCTGTATTCGCAAAAAGAAAAGGAGGACTTGTGGCACCTTAGAGACTAACCAATTTATTTGAGCATAAGCTTTCGTGAGCTACAGCTCACTTCATCCGATGCATACTGTGGAAAATACAGAAGATGTTTTTGTACACATAAACCATGAAAAAATGGGTATTTATCACTACAAAAGGTTTTCTCTCCCCCCACCCCACTCTCCTGCTGGTAATAGCTTATGTAAAGTGATCACTCTCCTTACAATGTGTATGATAATCAAGGTGGGCCATTTCCAGCACAAATCCAGGTTTTCCCCCCCACCCCCCCCAACAAACCCACTCTCCTGTTGGTAATAGCTTATCTAAAGTGATCACTCTCCTTACAATGTGTATGATAATCAAGGTGGGCCATTTCCAGCACAAATCCAGGTTTTCTCCCCCCCCCATTCCCCCCCCCCCACAAACCCACTCTCCTAAAATGTCTTGCTCAAACTAAACCAATTTAAGATACTTAATCTGATTTAAGAATGTCCCCTCCATGAGGCTGCACCAATTTAACTAGAGTGGTCACTGGTGCACAAACTATATGTAGACATATTAGCAGCGTCCACAATTCATAGGTGTAATAAGATAAAACAGACTTCAGTAGACACCTTTTTTTCTTACCCATTGTGGGCATGCAGTGAAATGCTGGCCCGATAGAATTCAATGGCAAAACTCTCATTGACTTCATCACAGCCAGGATGTCTTAAGATGATGAAGTCTGGATTTGAATCAGAGAGGGAGGCAAGTTAAAGAGAGATATTAAAACCTGAAGCAGACAAAATGGCTAAAGAGGCATGGGGAGATGTCAGAAATGACATTGTAAAGAAAGACAGGCTAAATAAAACATATGTAAGATAATTTACAAGGACTGGTCCAACAGATGAAATAAGCTTTAGTGAAAGCTAGGACTTACGTGCATTCAAAGAAACTAACTTCAATATATTACAGTTGCCTTTCCAGTAGTTCATTGTTTTTTTGTCTCATAATAATTTCTCATGTTTACATTGGCATCTGTGGGGAAAATATCAATGAGCGGGAGGCTGTTAAGAGTTCTCCACTGTGTAGCACTGAGCAATTCCAGTTCCGTGGCAGCTATTTTCCAACAGATTAACATTCTGATACTGAGATAGTTCATCTAATTCATATGAATCTGCAAAGAATGTTTTATTAATTTAGAACTTTTCTTTATTTGTGGGCCACCTACAAACTGAAAACAGATTGCATACATTTTTCTACAGTGGAAGAAACAATTCTAAACATTTACATCTTATCTTACTAAGTATATAAAGTACGTATTGCTGAAAAGACGAAAGTGTAATATCTTTAAACAGTGGCATCTGATTCCCCCCTCCTCCAAAATTAACACAAAAAGCTTATCCCCTTACCATATTAAATCTTTCCCTCCTGTTAGCCCTAAATAAAGACATACTGTACATACAACAAAACATACATATGCAAAGTGAAGTCACTAGGCTGGGAGAACTGGTTTCAGTCCCTGATTGTGCCACAGACTTCCTGTGTGACCTTGGGCAAATCACTTTTGGCTTGATCCTGCAAGGTGCTAAGCACTCTGGCCTGATCCAGAAACACAACTTAAGCAAATGCTAATTTTTAAGCTGTGAATAGTGCCAGTTAATGAAACCTGCTTAAAGTTAAGGACATGCTTGAATTCTTTGCTGGACTGTGACTAGAGTGCTTAGTCAATTGCAGGATTAAGCCTCTATACTGTGTACCTCAGTTTCCCATGTATAAAATGAGGATAATAATACTCTTTCGCCCACCCTTTGTTTTGTTTATTTAGACCAGGTCTACTCTACAGACTTATAACGTATAAAAATCCACACTTCTGAGCAACGTAGCTATACTGACCTAACCCCCAGGGTAGACAGCACGATGTCGACGAGAAAGCTTCTCCTGTTGAAATAGCTACCACCTGTTGGGGAGGTGGATTAACTACACCTACAGGGTAGATGGATGCTTAGGAGCTTAGGAGCATCTCCACCGGCTTAGGAGCATCTTCACTTAAGCACTAAAGCGGCACAGCTGTAAACTCTTCAGGGCAGAGTCTGTCTTATTATGTGTATGTACAGGGCCCAGCACAATGGAGCCTCAGTCTTGATTGGGACCACTAAGTGCAACCATAATGCAGATAATTAATATTCATATTTTCAAACCTGGATGCCTAAATATGGATTTAGAAATCTAATTTAGGCACCTAGATATGTGGCCTACATTTCAGAGTTGCTGAGTAACAAGCATCCCCAGTAAGGCAATGGGGCCCATAGACGCCCTACATCAGATCACTTATTTGAGAGCCTAAACATGGATTTACAAGCCCAAATTTTAAAGTTTGAAAATTTGCCCTTATGATGTCCTAAAATATACTGTGATATAATAGATGCCTGGCCGTATAACCAGCCATATACATATGATTATCTTACATAAGATTAGGTTCATCAGGCAGATTTGGACGTAAAGATATCTTACTTCAAGTCATTACTATCTGCTGTATATATTATAAAACAGTAGAATGCCATGGATATTTATATGATATACATATATGTAGATATGTTTTTATGTAGACATGTATTTATATGATATACATATATGTAGATACACATTTTTAATGAATGTAGTATATGCAATATTATTTTATGGCATAAGAGATGTTTCTTAATTCGCTGACACCATACATCAGAGTAAGATTATGCCATGCTATTTTATTATGAATAACATGCTTACTTCATCATTAAGTGGGTTATTAAAGACATAAACAAGCTTTTATGCCCTGGTTTTCAACAGCTGTTGGTGGTCTACAAAGTGATAATCCCGCTTTCAGCAAATATTCTTAGACTTAAAAAACAAAATAAATACTTTGAATAGGCAGCCGGGTTGACTCATGAACAGGAAGACCAAAACTAGTGCCACATCCCCGTCACCACAGGAGAAGTGACATTCCTTATAAAAAAAAATGGATGTAGATTGCAGGATGGAAATGAGATGGCTGCTCTATACATCATTCTTTCCTCTTGCAGCACAGTAACCTCTCTACTAAGCAGACAAGACTGGCTAGCGTTTATTTCAGTGATGTGAGACGAGAAGTTAAAAAAACAAATATTGATTTAAAATAAATAAATCACAAAAATAACCTGCACATGATAATAGCTGCTTTTTCCTTCCTAATTAATTATGTGGCAAAGACACTGTTGAAAATCCTGTAGCATTAGCTTTGAAGCAAATCAGCTGAGTAGGTTTTCTACTTCAAACAAAGGGTAGTGCAGGACAATAAAGGTTATGTGGCAATGTTCCGTCACTGGCTCAATAACTATTAATTTAAGCGGATATGACCCTTACATGACAAAGTTCCAAAGGTGTACAGGGAGGAGTTTTTATTCTTATAAATAGGACTGATGCCAGGTCAACCAGGCCCCCTCACTTTGGACTTCCTAAAGAAAACAGTTTCAGACAGCTGAGCAAAAAAGAGTTATGAAGAGTGCTGAGATAGGAAATATCTCAGGTTCCTGATATATTATGATTGGCTCGGGGAACATGGAAGTTGAGATCCAAAGGTAGTCCGAAAGGGTGCTAAACTTTACAGTGCTAATGTACACAACAACATCCTCATAAAAGCAGATGTTTAAAAAAATAGCTGATGGAAAATTGCATTAGGCCTGCGTGGCTCCCACCCTAGGGACTAAAACTAAAAAGGGGGAGAATGTGGAACCAATATTCAAGCCTGAACAATTGAAAGTCTATTAAATGATTCTGTCTTCAACATGAGAGAGGAGATAAGTAGCAATTTATACAACAAATTAGGTAACTGTGGACCCATAGACAAATGATATTTCTTCCTTGATAACTGAATAAACATTACTGTTACACTCGGAATGTTATACGGAAATAACCACTTGAGCGAACTACAAGCATCCTGCTTCTGTTCATATCAAAAGAAAGGTTTTCAGAAGAAAAGACACATGTATTTTGAAATATAGATAAATATCCTGGGCTATTTAAACATTTCTCTTTGCTAATTGTGTTTGACCTTTGAACACTAGAGATGGGCGCAGTCCCAGTGCTGAACATACTCAAATTTTGGGGAGCTTTGCAGATAGAACACAGATCTGGATTTCACAGCTGGGTCCTTATAATAGCTAGAACCATCCTTTCACATCCAAACACTTTCAAACTCAGGGGAGAAGAAAGGCTGAATTCCTGGCTCTTTATTTCACAAAGCTAGAACCTCCGGAGAGCCTGACTGACCACTCTATTGCTTCAGTGTTACGTTGATTTAACTCCATTGGAGTTAAACTGGGGTAATGCAATGGGACTATGGGAAATGCTTGTGGGATTTTGTTTTCTTAAACTAGAGGCTTAATCAAAAGTAACAAACCAACCTCTTAGAACAAAAGAAACCTTCCAAAATGACTTAAGTCACTGTATACTTAGTATGAGTGTGGAGGAGCTGTGAAATGATGCAAGTTAAATATCACAGTAAATATCACAGCTACTGAAAATAGATGCTGGGGGAAGAGGGATGAGTAGAAATAGATATTGTCATAAATATAAAGGGAAGGGTAACCACCTTTCTGTATACAGTGCTATAAAATCCCTCCTGGCCAGAGGCAACCCATCCTGTTACCTGTGAAGGGTTAAGAAGCTCAGCTAATCTGGCTGGCACCTGACCCAAAAGACCAATAAGGGGACAAGATACTTTCAAATCTTGGGGGAAGGAAGGCTTTTGTTTTGTGCTCTTTGTTTACGTGGTTGTTCTCGCTTGGGACTGAGAGAGGCCAGACAGAAATCCATCTTCTCCAACACATCCTAATCCAAGTCTCCAGTATTCCAACCAGTTTAGGTAAGCCAGGCAAGGCGGATTAGTTTATCTTTTGTTTTATGTGAATTTTCCCTGTGTTAAGAGGGAGGTTTATTCCTGTTTTCTGTAACTTTAAGGTTTTGCCCAGAGGGGGATCCTCTGTGTTTTGAATCTGAATACCCTGTAAAGTATTTTCCATCCTGATTTTACAGAGATGATTTTTACCTTTCTTTTTTTTTTAAATAAAATCCTTCTTTTAAGAACCTGACTGATTTTTCCATTGTTCCAAGATCCAGGGGTTTGGGTCTTTGATGATTTTGTAACCCATCGGTTAGGATATTATTCTCAAGCCTCCCCAGGAAAGGGGGTATGTAGGGCTTGGGGGGATATTTTGGGGGAAGACATCTCCAAGTGGTCTCTTCCCTGTTCTTTGTTTAAAACGCTTGGTGGTGGCAGCATACTGTTCAAGGACAAGACAAAGTTTGTACCTTGGGGAAGTTTTTAACCTAAGCTGGTAAGAATAAGCTTAGGGGGTCTTTCATGTGGGTCCCCACATCTGTACCCTAGAGTTCAGAGTGGGGAAGGAACCCTGACATGGTGGCACAGCGGTGGGATCATTTTGAACCAGAGATCATTTTGAACCAAAAGCACAGACCTGAAGAGGTTTTTTTTTTTTTAAGCTGAGAGCAGCTAGATGGTTTTCTGTCTATTAGCCTGGAGACAGAGGTGTTAGTTTTTTTACAAAGGGATTTTTCTTTTTTGAGCTGGAGTTTTCTCTACCTAAAGGCAGGGTAGTTAACCTCCTGCAGGGAAATTCACAAGTTTTTGGTTTTTTTCCCCCCTAACTCTCGGTATAGCTAGAGTTAAGCACAAGAAAGCAGGAAAATGACTACCAGTGAAGCAGCTAATAAACTAGAGCTAGCCAGATTCGAAGCTGAAGAGAAACAAAAAGAGCATGATAGACAGATGGCCTTAAGGCGCTTGGAGATGGAGGCAGAAAAAGCCAGGGTGGAGGCAGAGGAAGCTGCCCACAGGAGAGCTATGAAGGAGAAAGAAAAAGAGAGGAAGCATGCACTGGAGATGGAGAAGGCAAGGGCTCAGCAGAATATACCAACCAACCCTAGCAATTCTTCTCCAGGTACCGCTTCCCATCCCAGAAAGTTCCCCACCTACAAGGCAGGCGATGATACCGAGGCCTTCTTTGAAAACTTTGAAAGGGCCTGCCTTGGGTACAGCCTCTCTACAGACGAGTACATGGTAGAGCTGAGGCCGCAGCTCAGTGGACCCTTAGCAGAGGTTGCGGCTGAAATGCCTAAGGAACACATGAACAGTTATGAACTTTTTAAAACCCTGAGAGTCAGAATGGGGCTAACACCTGAGCATTCCCATCGGCGGTTCAGAATCCTAAGGTGGAAACCAGATGTGTCATTTACCCGACATGCCTGCCACATTGTGAAACATTGGGATGCCTGGATATCAGGAGCAAGTGTTAAATCTCCAGAAGAGTTGCCCTTCCTAAAGCAAATGGAGTGTTCCTGAGGAAACAGAAAGGTACATCCTAGATGGGAAGCCCAAAACTGTAATCGAGGCGGGGGAGATTGGAGCCAAACGGGTGGAAGTAGCAGAAAAAAAAAAAACTAGTAGCAGTTGGAGCGAATATCAGAAGGGGCAACCTGAAACAAAACCCTATCACTGGGGGCAACCCAAGGCCCCACCTACATCCCTAGGAAAACCCCAGACTCCTTATCATCCCACCACACCATTCTCCAGCAACCCACCTTGCCCCAGTGACCAGTCAACTGGGCAATGCTTTACATGTAATGAGCTGGGGTATGTGAAGGCCAACTGCCCCAAGAACCCCAACAGATTACAGTTCATTACACTGGGGTCGCACCGAAGGTCCTCAGGCCCAGATGCCTCCCAGATACCCTTAGAATGAAGGGAAACTGTGAGTGTGGGCGGGAAGAAGGTTACAACATGGAGGGACACTGGAGCGCAGGTGTCAGCTATCCATCAGTCCTTAGTGGACCCCAACTTAATCAACCCCATGGCCCAAGTGACGGTTCAAACCTTCAAGTCCAACTCTTTCGATTTGCCTACAGCCAAGTTGCCGGTCCAGTATAAGGGCTGGTCAGGAATGTGGACTTTTGCCATCTATGATGATTATCCCATCCCCATGTTGCTGGGGGAAGACTTGGCCAACCAGGTAAAGCTGGCCAAGAGGGTGGGAATGGTCACCCGCAGCCAAACTAAGCAAGCTTCCACACCTATCCCTGTTCCTGAGCCTTCCACCAGGGCCCCGTCTGGGTTACCAGAGACCCAGATGGAGGTGGTGGAACTGGATCCCCTGCCAATGACTGCAGCGGCCATAGTGGATCCAGAGACCCAGCCAAAGCCAGTCCCCGAACTGGCAAAGCAACCAGCACCAGAACCATTGCCAGCACTGAGTCCAGCACTTGCAACCCTGTCTACAGCTCCAACACCAGAGGGCACCACCGAGCCTGCACTGGCAGCAGCAGCAGATGACCCTACACAAGAGGCTCAGCCAGAGCCTGAAATACCCCATAGTGCACCAGCCGAGAGCGGTTCACCATCAACAGAAACAGCCCCATCACCTGCATCGCTTCCACAGGGACCATCATCAGGTCCACAATCCAGTGAGGAACTGGTGTCTCCAGCATCAAGGGAACAGTTCAAGGCCGAACAGAAAGCAGATGAAAGCCTCCAGAGATCTTGGATGGAGGCACGGAGCAACCCACTGCCTCTCAACTCTTCTAATCGATCCCAGTTTGTTGTAGAAAGAGGACTTTTATACAAGGAAACTCTTTCTAGTGGGCACCAGGAAAAGTGGCATCCTCAGAAACAGTTGGTAGTTCCAACTAAGTACCAGGAAAAGCTCTTGAGCTTAGCCCACGACCATCCTAGTGGCCATGCTGGAGTGAACGGGACCAAAGACCATTGGGGGAGGTCATTCCACTGGGAGGGAATGGGCAAGGATGTTTCTGCCTATGTCCGATCTTGTGAGGTATGCCAAAGAGTGGGAAAACCCCAAGACCAGGTCAAAGCCCCTCTCCAGCCACTCCCTATCATTGAGGTTCCATTTCAGCGAGTAGCTGTGGATATTCAGAGTCCTACTCCAAAAAAGACACCCAGAGGAAAGCAGTACATACTGACTTTCATGGATTTTGCCACCCGATGGCCGGAAGCAGTAGCTCTAAGCAACACCAGGGCTAAACATGTGTGCCAGGCACTAACAGACATTTTTGCCAGGGTAGGTTGGTCTTCTGACATCCTTACAGATGCAGGAACTAAGGAAAGCCTTTGGGAAGCTCATGGGGTAAATCACTTGGTTGCCACCCCTTACCACCATCAAACAAATGGCATGGGGGAAAAGTTTATTGGAACTCTGGGGGCCATGATATGTAAATTTGTAAATGAGCACTCCAATGATTGGGACCTAGTGTTGCAGCAGTTGCTCTTTGCCTACAG
The DNA here is from genome assembly GCF_965152275.1 of Natator depressus. Taxonomy (NCBI): domain Eukaryota; kingdom Metazoa; phylum Chordata; order Testudines; family Cheloniidae; genus Natator; species Natator depressus. The sequence goes on along the minus strand of NC_134245.1, from coordinate 13,256,382 downwards.
AGCTGTACCACATCCCAGTTTAGGGTTTTCACCATTTGAACTTGTATATGGCCGCAAGGTTAAGGGGCCATTACAGTTGGTGAAGCAGCAATGGGAGGGGTTTACACCTTCTCCAGGAACTAACATTCTGGACTTTGTAACCAACCTACAAAGCACCCTCCGAACCTCTTTAGCCCTTGCTAAAGAAAACCTAAAAGATGCTCAAAAAGAGCAAAAAGCCTGGTATGATAAACATGCCAGAGAGCGGTCCTTCAAAGTAAGGGACCAGGTCATGGTCTTAAAGGCACTCCAGGCCCATAAAATGGAAGCATCGTGGGAAGGGCCATTCACGGTCCAAGAGTGCCTGGGAGCGGTTAATTATCTCATAGCATTCCCCACCTCCAACCAAAAGCCTAAGGTGTACCATATTAATTCTCTAAAGCCCTTTTATTCCAGAGAATTAAAGGTTTGTCAGTTTACCGCCCAGGGATGAGTTGACGCTGAGTAGCCTGAAGGTGTCTACTATGAAGGGAAAAGTGATGGTGGCGTGGAAGAGGTGAACTTCTCCATGACCCTTGGGCGTATGCAGCGACAGCAGATCCAGAAGCTGTGCACCAGCTACGCGCCGACGTTCTCAGCCACCCCAGGACTGACTGAACAGGCATACCACGCCATTGACACAGGTAATGCTCACCCAATTAGAGCCCAACCTTACCGGGTGTCTCCTCAAGCTAAAACTGCTACAGAACGGGAAATCCAGAATATGCTACAGATGGGTGTAATCCGCCCCTCTCCAGTGGTTCTAGTTCCCAAACCAGATGGGGAGATACGTTTTTGCCTGGACTACTGTAAGCTAAATGCTGTAACTCGCCCAGACAACTATCCAATGCCATGCACAGATGAACTATTGGAGAAACTGGGACGGGCCCAGTTCATCTCTACCTTGGACTTAACCAAGGGGTACTGGCAGGCACCGCTAGATGAATCTGCCAAGGAAAGGTCAGACTTCACCACACATGTCGGGCTGAATAAATTTAATGTGCTCCCTTTCGGGCTGCGGAATGCACCCGCCACCTTCCAAAGACTTGTAGATGGTTTCCTAGCTGGATTAGGAGAATATGCAGTCGCCTACCTTGATGATGTGGCTGCATTTTCAGATTCCTGGGCAGAACACCTGGAACAGCTACAAAAAGTCTTCGAGCGCATAAGGGAAGCAGGACTAACTGTTAAGGCTAAGAAGTGTCAAATAGGCCTAAACAGAGTGACTTACCTTGGACACCAGGTGTGTCAAGGAACTATCAACCCCCTACAGGCCAAAGTGGATGCTATCGAAAAGCGGCCTGTCCCAAAGTCAAAGAAACAGGTCCAATCCTTCTTAGGCTTGGCCGGATATTACAGGTAATTTGTACCGCAATACAGCCAGATCGCTGCCCCACTGACAAACCTAACCAAAAAGAAACATCCAAATGCAGTTCAGTGGACTGAAGAGTGTCAGAAGGTCTTTAACCAGCTTAAAGAGACACTCATGTCTGACCCTGTGCTAAGGGCCCCAGACTTTGACAAGCCGTTCCTAGTAACCACAGATGCGTCCGAGCGTGGCATGGGAGCAGTCTTAATGCAGGAAGGACCGAATCAGGAGTTCCATCCTGTTGTGTTTCTCAGCAAGAAGCTGTCTGAGAGGGAAAGCCACTGGTCAATCGGTGAAAAGGAATGTTACGCCATTGTCTACGCTCTGGAGCTAAAGTTCAGCACAGGGTTACTGTGCTACCTAACCCAGGACCTTGAAGGGCAGAAAGTCTACCTAAAGGGATGGTGTAGTGGTGCCAATTATCCATAAAATCTGCTCCACTAGGGGGTTATAACCATTTACTGTTGCCGCACACCCCTCCCCCCCAACTTGTTGCACTCAAGCTGGGAGCTACTGGCTAGGGAGAAGCATGGGAGAATTGCTAGGACGCTTATGATGCCCCAACTGCAGCTTCAAGCTGCCCTTTCACAGAGGCAGGGCAGCTACTTTGCCTTGAATCGGCCCTGGAATGCAGCAGCACCCACCAGTGGAGGGAGGCATAGATTATACCTGCCTCTGCAAGTGGGAGTGAACTGAGCCCAGGAATACTTAGTTTACAAGAGTGTTGTGAGGCTTAATGGCTCTGTCCTGCGGGGTGCTGAAGCATTGTGGAGTCAGTGGAATGCACTTAAAGTTCAGCACAGGTTTAAGTGCTTTGCTGGATCAAAGCCCAAGTGCCCTTGGAGCACTGAGCCTTAATACGTTAGTGTTTGCATTGTGCTTTGAGATCCTCCGAGAGGTGCTATAAATTGCAAAGTACATTACCAGCATACAGCAGACATATGCAAACACAGATACCCCTGTGTAAACAAAGTCTAAAACAAAATATCAGCCCAAAATTATTTACACGACTTTAAATTAATATTAGACTATTAAAAAAAGCTGTAATCAATATAACAGAGGGAGAAACATTACAAAGAATGATTTGCCTAGCAAACACATTTCACAGTTGTTTTGGACAAATGCCCTCGGTAAATATGTTTAAAGTCATGTACAACAAGAATATTTTATCTCAAGTAACCATGTTTTAATAAACACTTCATCTTTTTGTACTTCATTCTTTCTTCTCATCATAATAATAGAAATATAACACCATATATCACTGTAAAACACATTTCCACATAAATGCTGATAAGCACAAAATATTTTTCATCATTTACATTTTAACTGTAATAATATATGGCAGGATTAAAGCTGCATCCATCATGTGTCTAACTAACCTTGCTGTAATGAATTTTTAAATGTAATGGTTTCTGTCACAAAGTAAAATCATACATAATGTCTTTTGACACAGTATGCTGGCGTTCGCAAGGTTTTAAAATGTAAATGCAACTTCATTTTTAATTAGATTTATAACTCAAATCCGTATTTTTTTTTTATAAACCAAGGGTGAAATAAAAAGTGTGTGTGTGTGTGTGTGTGTGTGTGTGTGTGTGTGTATAAACTGCCAACAGAACACTACTGAAGTTATTTAAAATGCTTTGCTCGCAGGAAATGTATACGTCCAGTGCGTATGAAAAGCAAGTCACATATCAGAAACAAAGGATTATCAAAATCATAAGGACTAAAGCTTTTTAGAATGCCTGAAGGGCCTTCTATGGTACCCCGGGCACTCTCTTTATGTCAGTGCTAAGGATCAGGTTTACGGTTGGGAAAACTGGGCAAAGGGGCAAGTGTACAGGGGAGAAAGAGGTCAAGGACAAATACATTCTGCTCCCCACCCCCGCTCTACCTCTGCTTGAAATAACAAATAATCCAGCTCACCAGAGGAGAATCATTAAAAATAATTTGCACAAGCTTTCTGTTCTGTGAGCCCTTTTTTTGATACAATATTTCCTTCAGTGATTATCACTGCCAACATGTTCCTGCCATATGGATAGGAGCTGGGTTAGGCGGCTTCTCAATACCTGAGTGGTTAATTAAGAGCTGTTGCTGGGCCACAAGAAGCAGGTTTGAAATCCCTCTTCACTCACCGACAATGAGTAGCTTTTTTAGCAGCAGAAGTCACTAGGGACAGCCAGAAGCGCAGGGTAATTATTTGAGATAACATACAGCTGAAGTGAGTGTGTGTGTGTGTGTGTATGTGTATGTGTGGGGGGTGGAGGTGGGGGAGGAATGTGCATTTGAAAGGAGGGCAGCAGTACAGAAAAGTCTATAATAAAAAGGTCAACATCTTCTATTTTTCTGTACAGTGTTGGCCGTCTGTAATGCCTTTTTAGAATGAATGACAACGGATTCTGTCTTTCTTTCCTTTTTTTTATTTTTAATGAATATCTTATTTTGTATTCAAACTTTGCAATTGTGAGTTCAGGCCTGCCAGTCCAATCTGAATAAGCTATTCTTACTTTATCAGTGTGGATGCTGAAATGACTTTGATTGCATTGTTGCAAAATAGCAGTAATTTCTCCATTAACCCATGGAAACCCTGGGCTTTCTCAAGGACAAAGAAAATAACAGTGGAATGAAAGCCCTGAATGAAATGAGGAAAGTCCTTAAATTGCTTTAAACTGTTGGAACTAGAGCCTCAGATGGTATAAACTGGCAGAGCTCCACTGAAGTCAGGAAATAATATTTTGGCTTCAATAAAGCTATACTGATTTACACCTGCTGAGGATCTGGCCCTTAGATTATGACATTGTATGCAGACAGGAGAATCTGGGCTATTATGTATGCTATTTAAAGCATGAATTAGAGCTCCCATACTCAGGGTTTTCAAGGATGTGTTGTTGGAACATGCCATAGAGATACGCTGGTATTCCTAGTGATTTAAAGTAGCAGGATAGCATCGAAGGACCGTATGTGCTAAATCACTTCATATATATATAAAAAAAACAGTTGTGAAGCGTTATTCAAAGTTGCCATTCAAGTCCACCACAGCAGAGCATGTATGTACTGTAAGCACCTGATTAAAGTTAAATCACAGTCATATACTGCTGTACTGTTTTTCTTTTCTGAGAGCTGCAGAGAAGAATCTGAACGTCACCTTATTCAGTCATCACAGCTCAGTCCATGTACATTGTGGGCTCAAAATACTATTTTCGGGTTTGGTTTGGTTTTTTAAAGAAAGCCATTTTAGTTTCTTACTGAGCAGACAAATGATGAAACCTCTCTCATATGATTTTTTGGCATTTCCTAAAAATCCCATATGTGATCTCCAGCTTAGGAAGCGTAAATCTCCATCCAAATAAGAGTTCTGTGAAGCTCACACAAGTCCTTACTTTTGTACTGAGGGGTAAAAATAAATTCAAGGAAGAAGGGAAAAAAAAATCATACCCTTCAGCTTCTTCTCAAATACTGGGAGATATTTTAAGAGTCAAACCGAACAGGCTGAGATTTTCAACCGACGTGACAGGTTTTTCTTGCAGACCAAAACGTTTCCCAGTCAAGTGTGGTCAAAAACCCAAAATCTTTCTATTTGAAATGTTGGGAAACCAAAAGGTACTTGTTCGTTTGCTCTCTCTCTCTCTCTCTCTCTCTTTTAAAAGGTCTTTCAAGCCTTTGATGTTTCTCAAGCGCTCTAGCAGTAGTAGTTTTGCCAGCATAACTGTCTCAGCTTTGTTTAGAAACTGCCCAATATGTTAATTATCTTCTTTACCTCTGTGGTGTTACACTGTCAAACTGTACAACCGTCTTTAGAAAATAAAAGCTAACACCCTAAGCTGCTGTACCCTGGTTCCATAATATCTGCTCACTGACAATGCCTGAGCTGTCAGATCAGAAGGAGCTTCATTCGAATAAAGGTGGGCAGATGTGTGATAATGAGACAGAAGCATACAGATGCTAATATAACTGTTCAGCAGAGCAGTCTCGTCTTCGTTAAGCAGACCCAGGTAGCAGCTGCAGACTGTCAGACATTGGAATGCTGCTTTCTCTTGATTCTCATTTAAGATCAGCTTCGTTCGCTGTCTGTCAGTGAACTTTTCCCTCGCAGGAGCCTGGACCCCTAGGTGATCAGTCACATTTCGACATAACTAGATGTCAAAAGAAGTTTAAGTTGTATGACGAACTGTGATGCATTCCCCGTGCCGGCTGGCAGTCTCAGCCCTCCAAGGCGTCTTGTTAATGATCCACCTGGAAACTCTAGAGTATTTCCTGTATTTTGTTTTCTTATTAAAATACTGGATAAGTCTTTGTCATTATCCATGTCAGCAACTGTAAGCTCCAGACAATATTATCACAGGCATAATTTGGGTTAAAATTGGAAACACAGGCTTATGTTGACCATGAAGCAGGAGACCTGTATGGAGTGAGTGGGATGCTAGACTTTTTGTGGGTGTTACTGTGATTTAGCATCATCAGTTAAGGTAAGAATATTTCTGATTTGTCAATGGACGCAGATAGGACTTTAGAAGTCAGGAAAAATCAATTCAATTAAAGTTACTTTATGGAATATGTCTGCAACCAGATGGCTTGGGTGATCAGCACAACTAGGAGTAAGATATTGGGGAGCCTCCATAGATGAACAAATACACAGAAGCTAGGAAACACAAATAAACTGAGATTGTCATTTCATACACTGTTGAAACCTTTGAACAGGGAGTCTGAACTTCATCAGCCTTTCATCTGTTGCTGTGAGCTGTTTACCCCTCATATTCTCTGGTTTCAGAGAGGAGACAGACTAGGGCTACTTTACATAAAATACATGTGTGCACACACAATGGAGCAAACATTTTTCCACAATATTTGTGTGATGGGATCTCATTTTACTCTTCATCGTGTCAATTCAGTTAGTTCTGAAATCCTCACCTCATATTTCTTTTTTTTTTTTTTTTTACTACAGTAAATATAACATGTCCAGTTGTGGTTGTAATGTTTTCCTACATTTTTGAATTCTGGGATTTTTTTTTTTCAAATATCACATGAAAACCTTGTGGTTCCGGTTCAATTATTTGTGAATCGTTTCCATTTTGGCTGGGAGAATTGTGTGTCCTGATGTCATATTTACAATATGAAACTTTTCATATGAGAACAATCACAGTTACAGTAGAATGAATTTTAAAAAATGTTAGAAGGGAAATAAACCCTCAGGCTCCAGGGTGTAAGGCAACCTGTAGCTGACAGAGGCTAGGAATGAACTTCTTCTATGGGCAAGTTATTCCTTAGTTGCCCACTATCTTTCTCTGAAGCATTTAGTGCTGGCCATTATCAGAGACAGCATACAGGACTAGAAAAACTATGGGCCTGATTCAGTCTGGCATTACCTATGTTCCTGTTTTTATACCAGCAATCCAGCTTTTTACAGTTATAACCTAGCAGATTTGGCAATCCATATCTTTTTCCTCCTCCCCCATAAAATATAATTCTTTAATTAAACACTTCTTTGGCCAGTTTATATTCACTAATGGTCTCTAATATAAAACAAGATGTCTCCCCCTAGATTCTGGTATTTAGTAGCCTGAAGCTCATTAGTGCATGTGTTCACTGCCCTGGAGTTTTAAATATTTAACTAGCTAGGATTCCTTCAAGAGGTCTTAACCTTATAGTTTGTAATAATTTAGGGATCTCATCTCTAAAGTGTAAGTTATTAAAAATGTTTCTTTCCTTCACCCTGCATTGATTGCTACTTCTTGCAATCAAACTAAGAGCTATTAGTCCAGGAAACTGCAGCTGCCTATTTATTTCATTGTAGTAAAACATAAGTGATTATAATAGATTTCCTAATAGAGATTGATCTTCCACAAAAGCAACCCCCGCCTCCTCCCCCCCCAAAAAACCCCAACCCCCCACAAAGCACACACTGTCAGGATACATAAATATTATGTACTAAGCATTACATGCTTAAAATCATTCATCTGTAGAATGAAATAAGAAATTCTACAAAAAAAATAAGCGTCTTGACCAATACACATTTGTACGGAAAAATATTACTTCTGTTGCTACCAATGGCTTGAGCATAAAATACAACTAAAAATTATCTAAGGACCACCTACCGTGCTTCTGATACTACTGAATGTCAAAAATGTCAGCAGCTTCCAGTAATGACTCTCTGACATAAACAGTAAGGGAGAAATATTACAGTTAGTGAAGGAGTTGTGAGAACGAGCATGCATTTTCATGAGAGGTGTCTTTGAATGGCACCAAGTACTCAAGCAGGCAGCTTTCCCTGCCAGTTAAGCGGGCCAAAGAAAGCTCTCTTCCCCTGAAAGACAATTAAAACGAGTTAAATGAATTAAAAAGGCCCTGCACAGTTAAACCATGGTCATAGGTTAGAAACAGTAGTATCTGGATTTATGAAAATCACGCTGCTGCCAAGCCTCAGAAATTGTGTGTAACAAGGGACCCATTCAAGTAGTAACCCAAACAGCTTTGTAAAATTGAAGGCAATATATATCATTTTTAATTTCTAGGAAGCAGTTTTTATCAGCAGTTTCTTTTCTCTTAGGACTTAAAGGTTTGGGTTTTTTTTAAAAAAAAACACCACACCACAACCCTAATTTTAATATTGCTTTCCTAAAAAAGAAAAAATATATATAAATTGAGATCAGCTGATAAATGAAATCCTCTTCTATTTAGTATATTTATGGACAGACCAGACGAGGTTAGCTGGGTATGTGTGTCTGTCATGCACATTTTTCTAAAGAACCAAATATAACAAAGACACACGAAAGTGTTTTGTAACCTAAATAAGAAAAATTTAAAAACATTCTTATTACAGTTCTTTTGTGAAATGACATATTTGCCAGCATCCAGTTGTTTATGTTCATTGTTTTTCAGAAGCAAAACATAGGTACTAATCATTCTCAAATATTTAAATATTAATCATGCACCAAAAATCCCAGAAAACATACTATACTTTTTTGCCCATTACATGCGCAAAGTCTATCAGAAAGCATTTGTCTCCACACCCTTTATTCACTTTCAAAGGGTTAAACAGCCTATTTACTGGGCTGTCAGCAATCTGTATCCCAAATCATGAAAAAGTCTGGCCTAGTTTTGTTCAGCATCAAGACTTGTCTTCTTGGCCTGTTGTTGTTACCATCATGTAATATCCATGACAATCGTGTTGTGCTTTTTAGGGGCTCTGTAGTGCTAAATCTGAGGGGCCATTTTAAGCCAGTAAAGGGCTTTATTTATGTGGATTTGAAAGAGTCTTGTGAAGGGCCTTCCACTCAAAATCCTCTTCAGCAGGTCATCCTGGTTTCAAAAGGATTTAGATGCAGAGGCAGTGATCAGTACTTCTATCACGTTCTAATAGACTGACATGAGCATTTGTGCCTGAAAGACAGGAGGAAAAAAGTGATGCAGATTTGCCCTAAATTGGACTGACGCACAAAGCAGTGAGTGCAATTGACTGACGAGGTAACCCCTCACACCCTTCTTTTACACTTCTAACCAGTGCCGCACAAAGAGAGAGCCGTGGGAAGCTGCACAGGAGCAAAGCATATCCATTTTCATGGACCATATGGAAATTTTGTTTTGTGTACAGAGAAAGTGTCTGATAACAGTGACCTTAACTGCCATATGTGTATGGTGAATAGTAAACAGAGCTAACCACTCAGCTCTCTGACCCTTAGCATATGGACATCTCTACCAAAAGAGTTTTCACAGCACATCCACTTTCACTGCCATCTCACTCGTAACCCAGGGGATTTCACTAGATTTGTTAATGAATTGCTCTATTGACTTATCTCTGAGCTTGCCTCATTAGAGTAGAAGAACAAAATTTTTATCTATGTTTTCGTGAAGGGGACCAGAATGCCCCTCCTTTGTTCAGAGGTGGGTAATCTGTAGGGCTGTCATCTGTTTTGAACTAATTTATTGTGTCAGTTTAAAAAGGCTCTTCAGTGTTCATTGATGCTCAAGCTCCACTCCAAGCCTCTTTAAATCAATTTTTTTTCCTTGTGAGTGGAATGTTTTTTAGGCCCCTGCTTGGTTTACAAATAGCTGAACACGATGTAACCCTAGTGCTGGCTCGATTTAGAGTGCCAAATACAAGCAAACTCAGTGAGCCTCCATAGCACCACCTGTCATGAAATGGTTTTCAAAGCAGCTACAAGCCTTGTACAACCTTGTACCATTCACCTTCCCCACCCACCATCACTCAGACAACAGTTCTTCATAAACTAGCCCATTTGTATCCAGAGGTAAGTACTACAGAAACTGGGGATGTGCATAGATCATAAACATTCATATTTCTAGTCTGGTGCAGTTAGTAATGGCCCATTGCTTTAGGATTTCCAACATTTGAATGACAGAATGGCCTGTGACTGTAAAGCAATGATAGCCATCAATTAACATGTTATTAAGAGGACACTAATAAAGAATGCATTATATCTAATGACCAATGTGGAATCAGAGGGAATTAGTAAAATGGGATTCAACAAAATGTAAACCGTCAAGATAAGCCTCTAAAAATTGAATCTGGCTTTTTAGGATGTAGTCTCAAAGAAATAAGTGAACAATGCAGTGAAATTCTTTCTACCACTACTTTGTACCCCCATTAGAGTATGTAGCATACTTACTACACAACACAACAGGGAAAGGACATTTTGACTAAAGGCATCAGAGAAAACCCCTACATTTACCAAAGATCCTATGCGATCTTTAATACCCATGCAGAGCAGATAGCAATGAGTTTTTTTTTAAGTTCTTGTCCAAATGATTCCCCCAATATGTAGTCATCTGCAAACTACACGACCTACATACAATCAATAAACCAGAATATCTGTGGATGACCTGAATGTCATTGGTATTACAATGTATAAGCTGTTTTTCCCCCTTAAAAGCTCTCTGCAGTTAGAAACCACGAGAGCATCACACATAGTGTTACTTACAACCACTGTCATTTTATCAGAACTAAAAGGAAGTCAAAGGAACTGCAAAAAACGCCTTTGGCACCTGGCATATTCCACTGCTGCCACTGGGAGCTATGCAGTGAAATTCCTGCTGCCAACATTAAGGAATGAAAGGTTTTAAATGTCATTAATTTTTTGTAACAAGAAGAGAATGAAAAATATGAATATCAGAAGAACTGTGTGTGTCCATGAGTGGGAGAGACTGATCTGAAATATTCTAACTTCAACCCTCCTTTTGTAGCAAAACACACAGTACAGAGGTTCCTTACAGTGCTGAGAGAGAAAACATGTTTTTACTAAATAGGGGCTAAATTCTGCAGTCCTTACTCGAGCAAAATCCCCTTTAACTTCCAATGGGAGCTTTTCTGGAATACAGACTGCATCATTCAGCTCTAAGCTAACCAAAGTTAGAGATAGGTTGGGACAGAATTTTCTATTAATTCAAGTACTCTGTAGATGATTCACCCCACCCCAAATTTCACACATTGATCAATTTTTATATTAAAAACTGATCAACTTGTGTAATTCTAAAGTTTTGTTTTAAGAGCCTCATCTTCTAAGGGGAGGGATAGTTCAGTGGTTTGAGCACTGGCCTGCTAAATGCAGGGTTGTGAGTTCAATCCTTGAGGGGGCCATTTAGGAATATGGGCCAAAAATTGGGGATTGGCCCTGCTTTGAGCAGGGGGTTGGACTAGATGACCTCCTGAGGTCCCTTCCAAGCCTGATATTCTATGATACGTTATCGTGGAATGCGCTGAAATGCTGGCTTGTTCCAGACATAACAATACGGTGAGGAAGACTGAAGAGTATAAAATGTAAATAAGGTGAAAATATCAGAGTTTGCTGGATTAGAAATCAACTGATAATTTCTGCAGATTTCTCACTCTGAGTTACCGTTGAGCCATTGGTTGAACTGGAATCAAGTCTGTATGAGTAACTCAGATTGATATCTATTGCATGAAGAATGTTTGCCACTAAGAAGCCTGTAGTTACCAAACTATAGTATCCCAGATATCACAGTTATTTCCTATGCTTAGAATATGAAATAACTGTGGTATATCATCAACCAAAGTGAGAGAACCGTGGGTAAATGCTGATTTCTTGGAACATAATTGTTTTAAATGGCAAATGTTGAGATATGAAAAGGAATACAGGAGTGTACAGGGAACTACAAATACTACTCTTCTAGATTCGTTTATCTGTTTACCAGGGGGCTCCATTTTCCAATGATTGCCTCAAAATTGGTTGTACAAACCCTGCATTTGATTGTTCAGATGGATACCTGGCACCTAAATACCCTTTTAGCTATTTGAGTGAGAATCTGAGAGCATTGTTTAGCTGTTATACACACACACACTCACACACACACTCACACTCACTGTTTTAGTCTAAATCTAACAAAGGAAGTGAAAATAATTCCCAATTTGTGTGTTCAAAGACACAGTACTACCAGTACCGACGTTCAAAAGGATAGCACAAGGAAAGTCTTGCTAAAATGTTGCTGATTAACAGGTAGCTAAATCTAAAATCACAGCTTTCAAAAATTAAACTGCCTACATTCTTTCTGGCAATATTATCACGTTACTTTTCTTCTCTTTTAATGGCCATATACCACCACATGCTATTTATTGCATTTTCAGCCCAAAGGCAGATTCTTTAAAAAACATATGTCCAGGTCATATGTAGGGACTAGGGTTCAAATCTGATTTTGGTCACAAGTGAAAATGAATGTGGGTTGTCGTCACATTCTCCATTTATTCACAGCACAAAGCAACCAGACAATTGGGCACAATAAGTATTCTCCTATTTAAGAGAGGCCCTGGCCTGGAAAAACAGGGATATTGATGCTTAGGACTAAAAGATTGGCAAAGCTGTGTGGAAAAGCTTGTACAGTAGCTGCCCACAGCATGCTAGATTCAAGCCTGTAGTATTAGTTCCTCATGCTCATGAGCATGAAATTAACAATGTAACATAAGAAAGGACATAAAAAAAATTTAGGTAGAGGGGAATGGCCACGAGATCTAAAACATACTTGACCTTTTCCCTATCTCCATTCACAAAACTAGAAAAAGGGGAAGAAAATGGTGGATTGTTACAGACTTTTTCCTATAAAAAAAAAAATTTGTGACACATTTGTCCTGTTATTTTACACACTGTGGAAATTCATGCCTCCTATTCCCTTCCCTCAAAAACACTAGGCACAGCACAACTTGAAAAGGAGGTGAGGTTAGCAAAAGGTGTGTCATGCTTCAATGGGCAAAACAGATAGTAATTTAAAAATGACTAATTTGACAAAAAGCTGGATACATAAAGTACCTGGGGCAACCTGGCACACACAGTAGCTACAAGAAACATTGCTGCAGTAATTATATGAAACTAATTACCATATGCGGTGTGTTCTACCTTAGCATCACATGGTATATACACTCACACAAGTTCACAGATTGCAAGGCAGGAGACAATACCATTAAATATTGGTATCAAAATTCTATGTCACACAGAACTTTTCTGATCATCTATTCTGGAATATAACAACAATTCTGGATTGTCCTCTTTAATTAATGGATGAAGTATAGAACCAGCTGGAGAATGACAATCCCATTTTGAGGCAACTTTCAAGGTTGAAAAAATGGCTCCACATCAGAATGAAAACAAAACCTTTTTGTGAAAGGGAATTGGGTCAAAACATTTGATTTTGGACTGAAAACCTCAGGTTTTCAACTCCTCTCTCTCTCTCTCTCTCATGTCCACCCTGGACCTCAAAAACCTTATTGCCAAAAATGTCTTCAAAATCTGTTTCAGTAAAATGTTTTGGCTTTGGCGTAATGTTTTTTTCTTCAAAAATATTCTGAGCAGCCTAGTGGTGAACAAAGCTAACAAGTAGGGAAAAAGAGGGAGTTGAAAACAAACCATTTTAGTCAATCTTGTCCTTACAAGAGAAATAAAAGAATCCAATGAGAAACAGAATGACATATTTTCATTCCATCTTGACCCTTCAACAGTACCTTCCGTATGGGAAAAGCTATAATCTTTGCGACTGCAAGGATGCAAAGTACTAATCTGGCCTTCTTTGTCCCATGCTGTTATTTCCATAAGAAATAATTGCAAGTTTAAATTGTGACAACTTGCATTGGCTCATGGGAATGCAAACATCTTATCTCCTGATAACATGTTGAGATAACACACATCACCACTGTAGCAAGCAGGAGGACACTTGTCTTCACTTATTTTATGTGCACTCTATCACATTCCTACCCACACGTTCCTATCTTTTCTTTCAGCACACTCCACACATTCTTTTACTGAAGTACAGAACTTGCTTTCTCAATAAGAACTGGGCACTTCAGTTGCACCACAGTCGTGCCTTTGCAACAAGTAAGCAAAAGTTAAAGGACGATCAGGAATACTTTTGAAGGTCATCATTTCATGTCCCACCAGAGGAGTGACTTTTTTTCTTTACGAACACAATTGGGATGTTGGCTTTTAGATAGTCTTTCCTTCCTTGAGGTAGAACGGGTGTTATCACCATTGCCAGAGCAATCTGGAAACTACCCAGAAAAAGAGGCTGTAATGTATTACTACGAGTTTATTAGCCATTGTTCTACTGATAATAAATTCTTCATTGTGTTGTAACTGCAATCATACACTGTATCTAAAATGTCTGATTATCCATGTCTCTTACATTAAAAATTGTTCAATTTTTTTTTAAAAGCTGGTTGAAAAGTTTTCATGAAAACTTTCTTTTTAAAACAAACAAAAAAGTTTTTGGACCAAAATGAAAATTTTCACAAAAGTTTTCATTTCAATTTTTGTTTGTTTGTGATGAAAAACAGAAAACCAAAACATTTTTGGTTTTTGGCAATGGAAACATTTTTGGTTTTCAGCTCTTTGGTCTTTCCTTCCATTTTGTTTTAATTTGGGAGTGGAAAAAAGGGGACAAAGGAAGGGAAATGGAAAAAAAAACCAAAACTAAACATGTTTTGGTTTTCAAAAATGGATTTTTTTATTTGTTTCATTGAAAAACAAACAAAAAAAAAATGATGAAAAATTTTGAATGCCTGATATTTTTATTTATTTATTTATTTAAAAAATAATGGACCAAATTCAGTCCTTATCAGGTTGAATTTGGCCCAATGTCTGCCTGAAAATTATACATTGCTCATGAAATTTGCAAAGACCTCCAGTGTCTATCATATTCTAATATTTGCTAAAGATAAGCAATTGATATTACCTGTTAGGTTTCATGGATGGAAAGCTTTAAGCTTCCTTTTTGCTTGCTATAGTCTGAAGATGAAGAGGTTACCAAACAGCTGTCTCCTTTTCTACCTCAGATTTCTTTGGTTTGCACTCCCACAGGCTACAACACTCCCTGGTGACAAAGAATTCAATCCAATTTCCACTGGAATCACTGGATATCTTTCCACCGACTACAGTGTGAGTTGGACATGGTCTTGATGTCTCAGATAGAGCCCTGTGTTTCTCTGCTTTGCTGCTGATTCTGTCTTCTCCATATTATCTATTGACTGGTGAATTTGTTGTGTGGGTACATAGCTCACACTTCTGAGGATTTTATCACTATTCTTATGATCTAGAAATATTGTATTCCTGTGGAGAACTCAACAGAATACTATTCATCACTTGTAATGTGGCTTCTATATAATGTTTTACTTACATACTTTGAAGTTCATCTCAGGAGGCAAGAAACATGATTTGTTACTTAACAGGCGCCAGGGTAGATGAAAACCATCCAGTATGGGATATACATTTAAACTGGCAGAAAATACTTATTTGACTTCAGGAATAGGTAATTTTTCAGTTAAACTTTTACCAGATGTAGTATCATGGTAAATGCCAAAATTCCTGAAAAAGTAACCCTCAAAATCTAATACCAGTCATTGCAAGGGACATGCCTCTATATAGCTCTGAATTTGGGGGCTGTTTTGCATCCCATGGGAGGGACACAAAAGTTTGGGGTATTTTATATGCAATTTAATATAGTTAGTATTTTCCCAAAACAAATTGCACTGTCCCTTGACAGACTATGATTTTAAAAGACATGTTTTACTTGCACACCATCTATAAAAGTTCAGTTACCGAAATTCCCCAGACGAGTGCTTCTGGACTGAGAATATCCAATTTGAGTTTCACTTATTTAGGCGTGTCACATGCACCTGTTCTAATCTCTAGAGATATGTGCAATCAATGTATTGAAGGCCATAACTAATGAAATGAGTCCAGCTTACAGTTCAACTCCTGTTTTGCAAAGTGGCTGCAGAAAGAGTCAGCTCTTGGTGTTCTACTCTTTCTTTACACACTCTTTCTCACTGGTTTCAGTGGGGGATTTGCGTGAGCAAAGAGAGGACTGCAGGCTGTGGTGCTGAACAGCAGAGGTGGGATTGCGGCTGGCCCTTGTGTGGGTATGCAAGGGGTTGTTTTCTTCCTTTATGCGCTCTGCACAAAAGCCAGACTTGGTAGCAGTCCCTCTGCTCTGGGATGCTGTTTCCTTCTCGCACTCTTTGGGATGCAAATCACCCCAAAGGTGAAGAGTTTCAGCCATAGCCTAGTTCTGCAGTGGCCTGCAGAGCTGGCCAGACTTATGGGATGGGCTACCAAAGGAACGTTGTAGCATGTGTGTTCCCATTGTACATTTGGGAGCTTGGAGAGGGACTGTACCTTAGGGGCATCCCTTGGGTGATGCTGTATTGTCTCACCTCTAACACTGACCCAGTGGCTATATGCCATAATCTGGCCTTTTACAGAATTAAGACAGTGTTACGGTACGCTCTTCATTTTTTTTAAGAGCTGTTGCAGTAACGTTAATCAATAAGGCAAGGTAATCTCACTGATGAGTACAATGCTGAGTATTAGGCAAGATTAACCTCACATCTAGGAGAAAGATTTTTAAAAATGCTAAACTTCACCAAGAGTGGTGTTTAAGAGGAGACAGAACAAGGTTTATCAATGGAAACAAACGTAAATTGCTTACCCAGAACTGGGTGGGAGAGAGCCTACTTTACTTGGGCTACTGAGTATAATATTAAGTAGAAAGAACTAAAGAACTAAATAAAAAAAAAAAAGAATTCCAAGCAGTCAAAACATGAAAGTGTACAATGATCATAAAATAATACAATGTTCTTACCTAATGTTTCAACTGTCTGAAGAAATATTTTTCGTGTACAAAAGATATAACTATATATCTTCTGATTTTATTGGCTGCAGATTACACTAATTATCATAAAAAATTACTGCCACTAATAAAAATTCTATTATAAGTTACTTATAGTAATCTCTAGGGCACTATACTTAGGCTAGAAAAGATTATAATTACATTACATTACAGAGAGAATTTGTTTCCTGAAGCGGCTTTAACATTGTCTGTTTCTTTTAACACTTTAAAGTTGCCTTTTTTCCCCTTTCAGGTCAAACGTTGCCTGTTTTCTTCATTGTGCAGGATGTGGTTTTATCCCAGAATAATGATCCATCTCTGTTGAAAGTGACGTAAATGAAGTTTTAAAATCACAAATATCTGGGTGGGTTTCACCTCCCGAGGGGGTTACTGTGTCTCAATGGAAGGATGCATGAAAGGGAAGACCTAACACTCTCCGCCCAAAGGGAAACACGCTCTGTATAAAATTGCTGGAAACTGGTGGGTGTTCACACAAAATACAATGTTCGGATTTTATTTGACAAGACAACAATTGTTATTTTCCCCTTTAGATACTTTGCATTTTCCCATCTGTGAGGCTGATGACTCTTAAATGACCTTAAATCATATTGCTGCTTACAAGCAAATGTGAAACTCTGCGTGCTACCTGCTTGGACTGAACATCAAATTAAATAGCTTTGCTTTGATAGCTGACAGTGCAGTAAATAACCTCAAAGTCCAACTAATTAAAATAAAATTGGAACAGTGGCCATTTCTTTTAGAAAGGGTTTCAATGCTTCAATAGCGGGGCTAATCAACATCTTAATTAACAGTCATATAAAATGAAATAGCTCATCTGAGTTGCTTTAAAATAGACAAGTTATTTATGCAAAGACTTGTGGCATATTAATTGCTAACACTAAGAAAAAATATGCCTTTGAGGTTTACAGCTGCTTTTGCAGCAAAGGATTTGAGAGCTAAACTGTGGAAGAAGCATATTACAGTAGTTAATTTTATTACATACTTGAACCAGAAGCACAAGTGAGGCTGGCAAAGTTTTGTTGTTTAAAAAAAAAAAATCAAATTCATTGCTCAAAGCAGCACCATGATGTTTCCACTTTATTCCAAGTTAAACATTAAGGGTTAGATCCTGCAAGGTGCTGAGTGAACTGATCCTCCTCCAGCAAGATGTTTAGTCACGTGAGTTGACTTCAGTGGGACTACTCAAGTGCTTAGAATTAAGCCTGTGCTTTGCTAGATGAGGACTAGGATGCTCAGCACCTTGCAGGATTGATCCCTTATCCCCTAGTCCTGCAAACACTTACGTACACAAACACACGCTCTCACGTGAGCGCAGTCAGTGGGATTACTTACAGGAGTGTTTGCAAGATTGGGCCCTAATTTGCTTTTTTGCACCAATTAATCTACCAATGTTCATAATTTTAAATACTTTATGAACATGTGGGGCTGGGAGGGGAGAGTCGAGGGAAGGCAGAGAGGAATTACATTTCCTTCCCTAATTACTTTACTTTTGTTGACACCTTGGAATAAGTTTTTACTTTCAGAGAAGAACAGTTGATTTACACTACAGAAACAGCCCAGCAAGCATGAGAAAATTATTTGTCTTTCCTCCTGCCAGGCATCCATTTCCTTTTCACTGTTGCTAACAATGTGCTAACTCTTTATGCATTTGTCAAAGGATCACAACATAAGAAAACTATATTTAAATAACTTCAATACAAAGTAAAAAAAACAGTGTAATGATTTGGTGTCTATTTAAGTAATAATAATATTTGAACAGGCTGCCTGGCAAGAATGCTGGTAGATGGTAGGAGCTGAGTATAATCTTCAAGGGTCAGCAGCATCAATACATTTGTAAGAGAATTTAATATTCCTCTTTTTAAATAACTTTGATTTTAAGATCTTTAAGTACGCACAATTTTCCCTTTTATTCATTGAGCAAACACTGATTTAGCTGTATTTTGAAGGGAGCTGAAAATAAGGTTGGCTGTTTTTGTAGCAATAGACTGAGGTCACTATAAGTTGCCCAGTGATGAGAGTTTTGCTGGCCTTTGGTGAAATGAATTGGTTTGCTCATTTCACTCTCTAATAATGGAGAGGGTTTTTACATCACAAGTCACTACAGCTAGCATTAAGTGGATCCCTTGTTGGCCATCTCAGCACACAAACTCACGGTGCAGTTGCATATCTGTCTGAAAATCTGGCCCATTAAAATCCAGGAGACTTTCTATATCAGGCTTTCCACAGTATGCATCCGATGAAGTGAGCTGTAGCTCACGAAAGCTCAAATAAATTGGTTAGTCTCTAAGGTGCCACAAGTACTCCTTTTCTTTTTTGCAAATACAGACTAACACGGCTGTTATATCAGGCTGTAACCATTAGTAGATTAATTTATGGGCTTGCAAACCTTGACAGTGTCCTTAAGATTCATTGCACTAAAGGAGGATAGCTGAATAAATAAGCTCCCATACATTTAACTGCCCTACTCATCCCATCCTTGCTCCCCACTTCACAAGGACCATATATCATTTTAGATCAAATTCTCCTTCCATCCTACACGTAGCTGGTAATAGCTCACTTTACTTATTGCAATGTATTTATATCAGACATTCTGAGTAACAACAGTCAATGGGTTGAAGGCACCCACGATGCAGAGCCTTAGGGGTAAGAGAGAGGGGGGAAAACACACCTGATACCAAGTGCACATGCCCTGTGCTGCCTGAGTCACTAGAAAGGTAAAGAGTCCTTGGATCATTGGGGCTGTGAGCACTGTGGAAACTGTCAAATCAGCAGATAGGGATGAGGAGAGGTAGAGACCATGTAAAGCACAGTACCATCAGCCAAACAAAATCCCACCCAGAAATTATTTTTAAAACAACAACAAAAAAATCCATATAACTAAACACATGAAAAAAGTTTGTGGAGCCAACATGATTTTGGCAAACCACCATTCTGTTTCCTCTGCTTGGATGTTATATCCCTTTCCCCCTTCCTGTGTTTGTCTTGTCTATTTAGACTGTAAGCTATTCGGGTCAGGGACCATCTATTTTTACTCAAAATGTGTAAAGCATCTAATGGCGTCCTGGGGCCTCCAGGTTCTAGTGACATACAGACAAATAACAACAACCCTAAAGTAACCCTGACAAGCAATAAGTGTAATAGAAGTTACAATAGTGTTGTTAGATAACCTGAGACCAACACAGCTACAAAAACACTGCATACAATAGTTTTGTTGGCAGCCAAAAACTCAGAGGAAGAATGAATACATCTCAGATTACTCCACATTAGGATTCAGACAAGCTAGGCTTTTTTTTTCCCCTTGGCAGAAATGCCCAGTTTATCGAGTATCTTGGGTGGTTTAAGCAATATCTAGAAGACTGTGAGGCAGCAGCAATTCTGTGTTCTACTAAAGCTTCCCCCAAAACATTAAGACGCACTGATGCCCCTTATAGGGGAACTGAACTCTTTAGTACCACGTGTGTTTTTCATTTCATGCATGTGTCAATATGCTTTAAAATGCACTATTTCTAGAGGCAAACGTTGTGCCCAGACAAGCCCACTCTGATTATGTATGTACAGTGTATATGAAAGTTTGCAGTTGTGGTTGAGTAATGGTATGACGGTTACGTAGCGAAATGGTATATGTCTCTGCAGGACCACAGAGAGGTAGCTAACGAAATGTACACATATAATTCAAAACACTGTCCATCTTTTAGTGGATCAGATATCCAGTAAAAATGGTTGTTTGCTTTGGGCTTGACACAAAACCACTGCATACAGTATTCTTCATACATCCAAACTTAGTGATCTGGGATAAACAGTCTAGTATAGCTGTCAAAAAGAAAAGATTTCTAGGCCATGCAGGAATTATATACTCCTATGTACAAGAAGAAAATGGTCTAAAATTTCAGTCATGCAAACTCCAGCTGATATTAGGAGGAATAATTCCTAAATCCCTTTAACTCTTTCAGTTTCAGGCAAATATACAGCATTCAGCAGACTTATGCTATTTACCTAAGATGAAAATAGTATTTTCAATAGTATATAGTACTATAGTAATAGTACTATCATCATAGTATTTCACAAAGGCTACGTAAAGATTTTGTGCCATCATTTCTTCACACAATACACAGTAATTCTTGTAAAGCCGAAGATCTATCCCAGATGAAGAAAAATGTAGCATACACATGTTTAAACATAAAAATATATTCTGTCTGAAAATATTTTTTCTACCCCTTACAGCTAGCACTTAAATATTGTGCATAGTATTTCTAGAATTTTAAATGAAAAAGGCTGTCAACTCATTTGTCCAAATTCGAACCCTCCACAATTCTCCTTAGAAGTTAGAGGAATAAGATGTCAAAGTTTGCAGGAGTTACTCTTCTCAAGATCAGCATCTGGCTCCCTGATGAGCTTCACAGGCATGCATGTTGGGAGCTGTTTCAGAGACTGTCTTGGAGTGAGGCTGCTAATGTGGTGTTTGGGCTCTTAGAGAACCTTTTGTATGACTCAGCTTGGATTTGGATGCAACTTGGTTTGCTTAAGAACAAGAGGGAACTAGATAAATCCTACATGATACAAATGAGGGACTTGGCTACCCCTTTAGTTGCTGGCCAAGGGATAAAGTGCCCCTGCCCAATTTGAGCAAGAGAGTCTTTTATTAAAATTATTCTCTTACAGTCTTTCTTGGTAATGTGATCAAAGAGGGACTGGCTACCGGTTTTGCTGAGGCTAAGCCCCTCCCAGCCATGCCCCTAACATTAACAAATAAATTAGCCTTTAAGAAGCGGAATATTTTCCAAAACCCCTTTTTCCATATTGCACGTTAGCTGGCAATTCCATTCTCATAAGTTCCTTGGTGAGACAGGAGCAATGTGCCCTAACTGCCCTACTGTCCAGAAGGAACACATTTTTACTTCGCAGACATGAGACACTTCCTTTAGAATAACTGCCTTAATGTGTAACTTGGTCTTCATTCAAGTGTTACTCCCTTCAGCTTTGTTTGGGTCCAGCCAATTCTTGTCATTAATGGCCAAACCAAAGATCTTGAACTTTGTTTACCATGTAACCTGTCACTGTGATAAAAACCCAAAGCCTGTTCCAACTTTCAAGAAAAGGAGAAAAGACTTGTTTGGTTTTTCCTGGCATTTATTTCTGCTTTGCAAAACCTATTCAGACTCAGACAGTAATGCTGAGCACTTGGAGAAGGTGTTAAATTGAGATTATGGTAAGCAGCAGATTTGTTTGATCAGGGAAGAAATTATTTCATCAAGACACAAGAGATTAAGCTGAGTTACACGTCACTTACTGTATGTATTGATCAGCAAGCGGATGAGGAGTTCCTGGTTATGGACAGCTGCTCCATGGAAAATAGTATAAACCTATTATGAAGGAAAAAAAAAGCTACGTTTTGAAATGGAAAATATTAATTGCAGACTCCCTTTGTCCAAAATGGTAATGAACAAGTAAACGCAAGACCAGAACTTTCTTAACAGGTTTCCTATTCTATTTATATGCTGCCTTAATGTTTCTAAGAGCAGCACAGTTTGAAACTTTTTCTTTCACATCCAGTTTCACAGTGAAAAAGAGGAATAGTTTTGTTGGCAAGGCCTGTAGCATTTAGGCTTTGTTTAGTAACAAGTGATGAGTATCCACAAAAGGTTTAAGGACGACTACTACATTGTGAAGTAACAGCAAGCAGTACGGTAACTATGTAGGTTTTATTTGGAAACACTAATTAGGTAGTAATAATAGCTTTGGTAGATTATTTTGTAGTCATACTTAGTAGACACAAAAGTAATTACTGTGGATCGTATCCTCCCTTCCCACATAAAAATGCATGGAAGGGTGGACTTACTTGAAATAGCTCATGTTTTCTTGAGGTACTACTGCCTTCAGAGGTGGAATTAAATCTCTGAAAGGCAGGCCACCAGCAATGTGCAACTGGCAGGGCAAGCGGCCTGTTAAGTTACCTACAGATCGATGGACCACAGGAAAAATAGGTCCAAATCCTGTATATCCTTGAACACAAACATGCAGACCACTACACTCTTCCTTCCTCCACAGCACTGGGCACATGACTGTGCTTTTCTGACAGTGACTCCCCCGTTGGCTGTGTCCACGCCACTCCACTACAGGCTTTCACATGGTATGCATTGGAAATATATGCTTTCCAGAGCAACACTGACTGTCATCTTGCTAGCTAGTATACTATACGCCCAGTGAAGTGCCACATCACTGAACACTAAGAAACATAAATTGCTTGCTTTCAATATCAATCACCTAGGGGAAAGAATATGGAAGTGAGGAAATTTGCAGTGATAAACTGGGATGAGGGTTGGGGGGGAACAGGTTAATATAGGGAAAGAGTGTAATAAAAATTCAGAATGAAAAAGGCGGTATTATTCACTTTGGATATGAAATGCTTGGGTTAAAGAAAATTTATTTAACAGAGAGAAAATATAAATAAACTCACCTAAACAAACTCTGCAGGAGCAGAAAACTATACAGAGAGTTTTAATTAGGAGTTAGAAGTATTTACAGAGGAAAATGTCTGCCTATTTGTTAAATTTTCCAAAATTCTACTTCATAGTTTCTTCTATGCTCCCTTTCTGGATGGGAGGAGCTCCCAGTGAATATCAGCCGTCAAAAATAGTGAGATTGGAGGAAAAATTGAGATTTAAAAAAATAACATTTGGAGTCTTTTTATTTCTCTTGTGGTTTTGGAGCCATTATTAGGGTTTGTGATTGTCTCTGCAACCAGGAGGGCTAGAAACTTTGTCTTTTTTTAAATGACTGCTAAGAACCCCATGTAATAGGATTCCAGCAGCTAGGGCTTTAAGGAAGCACAAATATAGCAAAACTCAAGCTAAGATTGCAAGAGTTGGCAACACAAACATCCACAATCTCACCTCATTGTCCTTCCACTCTCCTCCTTAACATTCCCCTCTGCTGTGATGCCTATAAAAAACTCAACGAGGGCTAGGGATTTGTTGTGGTGTGACCACTGCTGATCAGGCTGACCAGTACTGTCTCATTGTTGCCTTCTACTCCCTACGTCTGTTCATTGTATCTATTTGCTGTATCTTATCTTATAGTTCGATTGTAAGAGCTTTGGGGTGGGGACTATCTTTTTGTTCTGGGACTGTACAGTGCCTGGCACAATCAAGGTCCTGGGCCATGATTGGGACCCTTTGGTGCTATCGCAATATAAATAAATAATAACAGCAACAATAAATAATTAATACACATATGAGTAGAACTTCTATAGTCCTAGAGCCTTAATGCTTTATCCGAGGATCACTTACTCTGCAGGGAAAACTCCACTGAATAATACTGAGCTCATTTAAAAGACACACTCTTCTGTAGCACAGGTGGGATTTTGGGGCTCTAGCACTGTATGTCAAAGACTAGAACATCTTATTCTAAAGAGGAGCCCATATGGACTTTCTGGAGTCATTTGCTACGCACTTCTTAGGTAGCCATAGCATTAATCAGATTGCTGTATTTACAGATTCTTTAGCAAGGAATTGCGTCTCTCTCTTATTTCTATAGCGCACATCATGGCATAGGGTAAATTTAAATTACATAATAATCATTCTGTTTGTCATCTCTGGCTGTATTCAGGGAAACCCTTCAATCAGGAAAGCATGGGCTTACCTGGAAGCCAGAGGGAATTAACCACGTGCTAGAAGTTAAGCATGTTCTTAAATGCTTTGTTGAATACAGCTTCATGTAAGCACATGCTTCAGTGCTTTCCTGGGTTGGGGCCACTGTCATTAAAATTGTCTGCTTCATAACGGATCAGTTTTCACATAAACAAGCAAACGCCATGGTCAATAAATCTGTGATCATTGAAAAGCTTTGCTCCAATTTGAAATATGGGTTTCATACTTTTGGCCTGAACTTCAATAAATAAAAACACATAATTTGCGGGGGGGAGAAAAAAAAAGGTAAAAAGTGCCAAACAGCCATGGTGTAGTTTTATTTGTTACAAGGTGCTGTCTTTTTTTAATTATTATTTTAAATGATGGCTCCCAGACATACATCTTAGCATAATAAGAACAAAAAAATCAGAGTTGTAGTTGATTAGAACTGAAAGTGAGCCCTGGACTGACAAATTAACTTGATCAGTTTTTTTCAAAAGTTCACATCGTTCTAGTTCTAATTTATGGTACGCGTGGTATATATCTTCTTGGTTGAACAATTACACTATTCTAAACAATTAAATTGCTATGATACACATAATGCATGGCTCCTGAGCATCAAGTTCTTTAATGATGGCAGACTCTAAAGTGGTACAGTTCACTTTTAAAAGGTCATGCATCTTTTTTCAGTAGATTAACATTTTATCTTTTAATGGTGTTAAGAAAAGGTCAAAGATTCTAACAGATGGAATATGGAAAGCTTCTGGTGAAGAAGATCAATGTGTTAAGCATCAATCTAAGTCCAGAAACACAGCCATTTAATGACTATTGTTCTTGTTTTATTTTAAATTACCACTACCCTGAATGCTAAAATTACATTTTCATATTTGAAAACTGAAACAACTTCTTCCTAAACAGATGCCTCTAATGTAAAGAATGTCTATTCATCTGTTGTACTTTCAGGAATATTTCTATATTTTAAAAGAAAAAAGTTTACCCTTAGGCTAATGGCATTTTTTTCTAACTGCCATCCAAACAAATGCACTAAGAATGACCCCCAATGGCAAACAGAGAATTAATTTTATATTGGTTTAACTGAATATGTTTGCAATCATTAGATGGAATATGTGATTTAAATCAGTTTTCTCTTCTTAGATAATATGCTATTTAAAGAAAAATACTTTAAATCTTGGTGGCAATATAGACTGCACTTATTACAAAAATGTTCAAGAAGGGAATAAGGAATTATTTTTATGTAATGGATCTTTTTAATAGTATACTACCATGAAGTCTTAGGCCCAGATCCTGTAAAAGATTACACTGGCTTACTTTTAAACATCCAAGTAGTCCCATTGACCTCAAGTTTAAAGTTAAGAACATGCGTACGTGTTTGCAGGAGACTGTAAGCTCCTCTGAACTGTGAATGTGTCTGTGTCTGTGCCTAACATAATGGAGCAACAGAACTGAGTTTCTGGGTACTCCTATAAATATCAACTAATAGTACTCTCAGTGGTAGAGATACCTTAAAGAAAGTTACCAGATAGCTTCTGAAGAGTGTGTGAGTATGTGTCTGTAACATATACACATTTATCATATTTACTTATATTGGAAGTTCCTGCCATTCTCAGGGGCTATGCCTGCTCAGCCCAGCAGAATGACATCAACGGGAGAGTAGTACTGACAAAGGCAACTAGAGATTCTTTTCCTCAAGACTCCTTGGGGATCACACCTGTGAGTCCAGAGGCAGTGGTGCAGCAGGGCATTTTCACTCACGACACCATATTGGCAGGTGTGTTCATATGCCACAGAGCCAGCAGGGATTGGTGGGTTTCAAAATGCAACGATTTGATGGTCCTGCACTGTGACACACAGGGATACAAAATGGCAGATGCCCGGGAGGGAGGCACTGACCTGACTCTTTGCTGGCAGCTGACTTCTTTGTCATGAAAATATCTATTATTCGGTCATTTTACTTTCTGATAAAGTACACTATTCCTCCATCAACAACATGATAAACTGGACCCCAGAAATGCAGACTTGTTTTAGAGAAATAACTTAAAACATTAATCAACTATGTGCAAATCCCTTCTACCCACCCACGTATCAATACAATATTTGCTTACACAGCAGGCTATACAACCTAAATGGTTATTTACAAGACAAATTTCTCATGTAAACAGGACTCAAAGTTTTATCATTTATTCTCATTTTGCAGAGAAGGTTGCAACTAATAGAACAATAGATCTAGGACAGAAGTCAAGAAGCACTTTGTTAACAAAAAAAAAAAAAAGGATAAAAATTGGCTGATAATACATTACAGGTAAAATATATGGACCAACCACCACACGGTTGCTGTTAAACAAAGGATATAAATCATCATGCTTCAGGGCTTTAGCCAACCTGTAACTATTGGGAGTTAAGTGGAAACTTTCCCTGGTTGTAGGTCATCCATAACTGTCCACAGCAGGGCTTCTTGTACCTTTCTTCAAAGCATTTTGTACTGGCCACGGTCGGTGACAGGATACTGGTCTAACCCAGGATGGCAGTTCCTGTGTTTCCAAATATTGGTTGCTTGGCACTGAAGTTTTTCTTAGAAGTAATATTCTACTCAAAAGTCAAATGGAATTGTGGGGTGTCATGCTGGTTTATTTTAGAATTAAATAATATACATAAAAGGGTACCTGCCCCAGCCTCTAGCTGCCCTCTATTGTCAGTTAAGGTTATCTTGCACAAAAGGAAAGCCAGCACTAGCCCGCTCATCTTTCCAAAAACATTTGTGGTAAAAGATGGTCTCACAGCACATCCAGAAGCCAATTGTTCTGGATGGGGGTTGGCGGGGGGTGGGGAGGGAAAATGAATTCCGAAGATGAAGAGCCCTGTCAGAACCTCCCTCTCTATAGTGGGGGCTTCAGCTGAGGTATGTCTGCTGATCTCTACTGCAGCGATATGGTTTGTTGAGAGCAGCTGTCTCTTGGGTAGGATAGTTCTATGGAATTTAGAGGTCAAAGCCAACACCTTCAATTCCACCTAGCAGCCAGCTGGCAACCAGCTCGATCACAGAACCCAAGTATCATGTACTCATGGCAAGATATTCTTTAATTCAAGCAAGCTCCCATATTTTACGCTCACTTCAGTTCCTCCTGGATTTAAGGCATGGTTCATTGTAGCAAGGTGTGAAAAGAAAAAGAGACAAACTCCTTGCCAGCCCAAGATGATAAAAAGCAATTTTGGGGTCACTGCTGTGAGGTGACTGTCTGGGAGCCACTGGGAATGTAACCAGACTGTCAGGCTGTGAAATGCCGGTTGAACATCCTCAATTGAGGAAGTAATAAATTCACTCCAAATCCTCTGCTTGTCCTCTCCAATCCACCATAACCATTTCATTCTTAATTGGATAGACTCTCAGCCCAACTGACTGTCAGAAAAGAATGAAGCCACCAAAGACCAGCCCCATCCTCTCACAGATATATCAGCACTACCTCATAATTTACAGCATCTAAAGCAGTTGATAGATTTATTAGCAGTACGGACACCAAGTCATTATAAAGCAATTGGTACCCTTCCCTCTTCCAAAACAGGTACTGACAATATCAGTCTGCAAAGGACAAACTACTTCTGCTTTACAATCAGGAATTAGACAGATTCACGAGGTTTAAAGGTCACAAAATTCTTCCAGCACATTCTGAACTCTGTAAGCATTACCGGGTATAATTTAATCATGGAAGATATAGCATTGGCTTGCTCTGTACCAATGAACTAATTCAAATTTCCTTAAATTACAGATTTTTTTTTTACTATTAGGGCTACAGATGCAAGCTGGGATCTGAGAGTCAAGCTGGGCTCCTTCCTTTTCACCAATCAACACCAGCAATAAAGGCTCTGCAGCTGAAATTATGCCCTCAGCGACAGCTTTGCAACACCATTGTCCTCACTGGGCTTGCAAAGGGATAACAAGCAGGAATTTAGAAAACAATATTACAATACACAAGATTAAATGGAATCCAACTCATTCTCTTTTAGCTGTGTTTGCTCCACAGGGCTAGTAAGAGTGGAAAGCAGCAAATATGTATGTTTGTCGTCTGAGTCAGCAAATGTAATTCTTCATACACATAGGAAGCAGCTCTACTGAGGAAGACAATACCATTTTCCCAATAACTTTTCACAGTAGAACTGTGCTTTAAATCAAACAAGCAAATACTGAGCCGGCCCAGCAACAACAATTTGATCTGCTACATGGCAGTCTTTGGTTTGGAGACACTAAACAACTCCTCATCCTGGGGCCCAGGATTGTGAGTAAGCTATGAAGATGATACAATGCACTTGAGCTCTGTGGAGCCAAGGAACATTCGCATCACTCTTGAGAATCTCTTTGTGTAAAAAAAAATTATCTTGTGCCCTCAGGTGCAATGGCTATGGATGAAATACAACTCAGTAAAAACAAACTGAGGTGTTGCAAGAGAGTTAATGAGCATTTTAGTATTTGTGCCTAGTGAGATAAAGTGATGACTCTCCATTGAGGAAGGGGAGAGTAATAACAACAGCTGCATGACTCTTTTTGTGGCCAATGCGACTGCAAATGCACCCCCAGCTTCTTATGTTTTACTTTGTTTCGTGCAGTGCTGATCCTATTAGTCAAGTCCAGTCAATTCTCCCACCTTTTTCCTTTTTAGTGTTCCTTTTGCTTTCCTTCATTCTATATCATGTCTAAAAGAAGCTGCATTCAGTTTATGTGGGATCAAATGCCCTTCAGTTGTTGTTTTACCAGTTCCATTTAAGTGGAGAGCATTTTCACATGCCTCTGATATTCCATGTTTCAAAGCCATAAAGAAGTGGATTGAGATATAAATGTTTTCAGGAGTCATGTATTCAGTTTGATTTCCGTGTTCAGGTATTGTTGGTGAGAGACTTAAAAGAACTGGTTAATTTGGTGTTGCTCCCGGTAGAAATATATGAGCACTAGCAATTCATAACATCTCCACAGAACACTCAGTGTATTGAATAAATAAGATACAAGAGATTTTTCAAAGGATGCATATTTTAACACCCAGTCACATACATCCGAGGATGTAATTTGATATGAAATAGCAGTTCCATGCCAACCTGATAATGAAATCTGATAAAGAACCTAACGTTAATTCTAGCTATTTGCTGTGTCCATTTCCCTTTTTGTTTTATTCCTAGAATTTTTTGTACTACCTCTGAGTAGTTCTGATCCTTGAGATCTGATTTCTTATACCCTGCAGGGGACAGCATTGGGCAAAGAACAGTGAAAATCATAATATAAAAGAGGAAACATTTGCTTTCAATTATCAAATTGTCCTTTGCTAATTGAGGTACAAAAGAGTATTCTTTTTTCCAGGTTAGCACCGCCATCTCTTCCCCCCTCTGAATTATTTATGAAACATAATTTGGCTACCTATTTCACACTCTCCTCAATAAGAAAAAGATTCCCAACTCTTACCAGCCACTAGCATGACTGAAGGGAAAAGAAATGATGTATAGCATTGCTATAAAACTTAGGAGTTTTTTTTCTCGACAGCTGTGTAAGCTTCACTATTTCTCAGCAGCTATGTTGAATCCCATCCCTGCTGTCAACATAGATATCAGTTTTCATGTAGGAAAAAAAATATCAGTTTTCTGCCATTAGCTGTCATTAATATCTATAAAAAGAACGAGGATATATACACGTGTATGCAAACACACACACACACTCACCTACTTTGTTTGTAAATGTGCAT